>NC_047524.1:23768309-23800809 GCF_902827115.2 Pseudochaenichthys georgianus
TTCATGACATTTGTTTACATTGGAATGGGATTAAAATTGCAGATTGGCAAAACATTTTTTGTCAAATCATTACATTTTATAAAGAGATAAATAATAAATCCGTACAAAGTCTTGATGAACCTTGAATTTAGGAGGTGCAATGTGGATTACATCATGGTGGTAACACAATGGATCAGCCCTTAAGCCTGGCAAGGGACTTTCCCATCCAATACGTGTGCTTTGTGGACTTGAAGATGGTTTATGACCATGTCCCCTGAGGTATCTTGTGGGGGGGTGGTTACTGCCTAATCTGTATTTTATGGGGTGCCAGGGTTATGACGATGAGCGATTCAGTCCTTGAATAACCCAACGTCGAGCTTTGTTCGTATTGTGGGCAGGGATTCAAGGGCACTCTCAGAGGGCATTGTGCTTATCCAGGGTTATGCCTTATCACTGATCTCACTCGTGCATGAGTTTTAGGTATGGTGGCCACAGAATTCTATCTCTGCTTGAGCCTCCTTGTTTCCTAGGTGTTTAAGATGCCACCTCTCTCTTTAGGTAGACTGTAATTAAGGCCTAAAAATACCCCCAAGTTGCAGTTTGCACCGCTACAGGGATGTGAGGCAACACCTACGCATCTGAGTGGTGCATCCATGGTGGTCTGCATATTGGATTTCTCACTAAGACAAGCAGGATGGTTGGAACAAATGTATGTGAGTAAAATGACATACTGGGAACAACAACAGCAAAATATTCTTCAATGCAACATTTAATTATGTGCATTAAAGACATAGAGTTAATGGTTAGGGTTTAAAAACACAACCTCAAAAAATATTGCAAGCCTCCTGACCACAGCTCCGTAAACGTCCCATGAACAAGAAACTTCATCAGGAAAGCCAAGCACGGATTTTCTCAAATTTAGAACAAGCTTAGTGTGCTTCACGCCTTGCCTCACTTTGTCCGCCATTTTAGTAGCTTACTCCTGCATGCATGCACGATTAGTCAATCTTGTTTTTACTGCAGGGCTTTTAACCTTATGAACTGTGCTGTTAAAGGCTATTTTAGTATTGAACCGATTGTAACAGTATGAACCGGAAACAGACTAATCATACTGCTGAAAAAAAGACTGTCAGAAACACATCTACTGCCTGAAGACATTTGAAAGGTAATGTGAATCGTACATTGGAAAAAAAGTGACAATCTGATTTTTGTTTTATTTTTGTAGATCAACATTTAGAAGTTTATCAAGGTGAAAGTGGCCACTTCCTGTTAGTATGTCAAGTAATAGGACTATCTTGCAGCCTCTTTTAACCCTGATCAGAAATGAATGGATGGATAGACTAGGAATTCTATACAGTACACATTAGGCTTAATCAATCAACTCAGAGGAGCTGCAGGAGACATATAACCACACTAATCTATCTTCCTGTCACCTTTCATCAATTATTAAAAGAGGAAATAATCTAATGTGTTCAGAATT
Organism: Pseudochaenichthys georgianus; assembly: GCF_902827115.2. Classification (NCBI taxonomy): domain Eukaryota; kingdom Metazoa; phylum Chordata; class Actinopteri; order Perciformes; family Channichthyidae; genus Pseudochaenichthys; species Pseudochaenichthys georgianus. The sequence continues at coordinate 23,769,769 of NC_047524.1, forward strand.
AAAACAGTTGAGTATGAGACAGGCACCACAGGCCAATGAGCATACACAACAGACAGCGCTATCTAACAGTGACACAGACATGATTTCATTGTCAATGCTCTCGTGAAACACCGGATGAGGTGACTAATGGAATATAACTGTGTGGTTCAATGAACCTTTGATCCCAGCCTGAGAAACCAACAATCAAAGGACAAATGAGGCTGTGCACTCGCACTCTGGACACTTCTATCAATCTACACTGAGCTCATTTTAGTGCGTTGCAAAAATAACACACAAAAAAGTGTGAGTGCATGCATGACACATCTTGTTTTCTTTGGTCACACAGAGAGCAGTCGCAAAATAGAATGGGTTGCTCTTGGAAGGCCTCTCAAAACAATTATGTAGGATACAATGTTTGTATAATGAGGAGTCCATTATTTACTCCCGGTATAAACACTCCCAACCGTGAATGAAAGTGAAGTCTTCTGGGACACAAAATGGAACAAACTGAGCTGAGGCATTTGCACCGGTTGCAATTATTTTTTCTTCAGTTGCTGTCACCCTTTTCCCCCGCTCAGTAAGAAGTCACAGCATTTCTGTAATAAACTAAACTTACGATGTCTTAATTCATGCAGTTAGCATCTAAAGCACTCACAATCAGGAGCCGACTGGTCAAACAGATTACCAGAAAAGTCTCAGATTTCAAGTACTCATCATGACTCAGGTAATAAACCCTCGAGATAGGAGTTGATGTATTAGTCCAATAATAGAAACAAAATATGTACTTACAAAGAAAAAAAGGCCAAAACAGAGGAGTTGTACTGCTTACACAATGACACGCTAATTAAGACTTAATGACTCACAGCATCAGTCCTCATCCCATGTTTTATTTCTATCAAATCAAATCAAGTTTTATTTATATAGCACATTTATAAACGATTTTTGGTCGAGCCAAAGTGCTGTACATATAATAAAAATAGCCTACAGTAGAGACACTTTACAGCAAATACAACAGCACAGATTGTTCAGAATATCAGTATGAGAAAAACGACACCCTCTATCCTTAGACCCTCACATCGTACAAGGAAAAAACTTCCGGAGAAAACCCACAGTTTAAAGAGAAAAAATGGGAGAGAATTCAGGGAGAGCAACAGAGGAGGGATCCCTCTCCCAGGACGGATAGACGTGCAATAGATGCCGTGTGTTAATCGAAGAGATAATACATTTGACAGCATAGGTAGTCCAAATGTTATAAAATGCATGTGTCTATAATAAGAAGATGAATCTACGAAGATGTTAACTACAATCCTGTGGGAGCCTTCAGGGAGGCAGCAAGACGAGACCCAGGCAGGACCGCAGAGACCCACGACTTAATCCAGAACTCAGGATAGAGGATCCAGGACACAGGACTACAGCAAGAGGATCAGCCTCGACTCCGGATCCCGGCGTAGATATGGACACAAAACAAGAACAAATGTGGCTGGGTTAATCGGAACAAGAGAATACACAGACACAGACAGACAGACGGAAGAACAAGCACTCCCTTAGAATAGGTTGAGGGCAAAGGGTAGCAATTAAGAGAGTAAGAAACATTGGTGGAGAGGCACACTCAGGGAACAAAGTCCCCACTGGAGCCTTAGTTGGAAATTGATGAGAGATAGTGAGGTACGCTGTGTCTATGAATTGTAACACTCCCCGGCCTGTCTAAGCCACTCTACAAAGCAGGTCTTGACTACGGTGCTGACCTGCTTATCACATTTAAAAAACGCTATTGAAGGTCACTCCAAGGTTCATGACAGAGGGGAGGATGTTTTTACTGAGGGAGCCCAGAATATTAACCGGAGAGGCTGGAGGTCGGGGTCCAAAAAAGATGACCTCGGTCTTGCTCTTGTTGAGGGTGAGGAAGTTTTGGCTCAACCAGGATTTAATCTCTGTTAAGCAGTCCATCAACTGCTGTAGTGAGTTGGCATTTTGATTGAGAGGCAGATAGATCTGTACATCGTCAGCGTAACAATGGAAGGGGATGTTGTGTTTTGTGAGAATTGAGCCTAGGTGCAGTATGTACAGTAGAAAATGATGGGGCCCAGAATCGAGCCTTGGGGAACCCCACAGGTAAGAGGGGCTTTGGCAGAGGAGAAGGCACCCAACTGCACTGAGAGGCTACGGTCTGTCAGGTAGGACCTGAACCATGAAAGGGCAGAGCCTGTGATGCCTGCGGACTGTTCAAGCCGTGACAACAGGATGCTATGGTCCACAGTGTCGAAGGCAGCTGTCAGGTGAGACAGCTGAGCTACCTGAATCGGCGGCTAGGAGCAGATCATTAACAACTCTTAAAAGGGCTATTTCAGTACTGTGCATGGGTTTGAAGCCAGACTGAAACTTTTCGTGGATGTCATGTGTGGTTACAAACGACTGCAGCTGGACGTAGACTACTCGCTCCAGGGCTTTAGATAAAAAAGGTAGCTGTGAGATGGGCCTAAAATGTGCGAGAATGGAAGGGTCGAGATTTTTCTTTTTAAGTAGTGGCTTGACCACGGCATGTTTGAAGGCAACTGGGACAACCGGGACTCCTGAACTAAGATAGGTGTTTACAAGCAATAAAACACTTGCTCCAACTGATTCAAAAACATCTCTAAGGAAATGAGAGGGAATGCTGTCTGAGGTGCAGTTTGTCGGCCGCAGGTGCTTGGCTACATCCGAGAGAGAAGAGAGGGATAAAGGCTCAAAATGGTCGAGGACAGCAGGGCACAGAAAGGGAGCAGGATCTGGGGTAGCACTAGTATAGGCTAGCCATAAGCGCATACTTTTTCGATAAAAAATGTAAGAAATTAGGGGTGTAACGGTATCCGTATTCGTCCCGTACCGTCACGGTTCAGCACATGCCGAATACGCCTTTTTTTTACGAGTGGGAACAAAGTAATTCAGGGCAGTATCCACTACACTATATATAATCCAGGGGGCGGTATTGCGCCTAAAAGCTGTTTGCCAGCCACCCTTAAACAACAAATGAAGAACAAGAAGAAACACAACAACAAAACGAACAAAATACAAGAAGAAGAAAAGTTAGTATTGTGGTGACCACCTATTTAACCACTGGTACATAATTCAATCATGGAACTACAGGTTGGGGGTATTGTTCCGCACGGACACTAATGCCTACTGTACCTCCGGGGCATATACTGTGTCCTCCTTCCTTTATCTCTCTCTTGTCTATTCGGACTGCAAGCCAGCAACATGTCCTTTTCTGCTCCTCATTAAAGTTCCCTTTTGCACCTTCGATGCACCGCCTCTGACTCCATATCTCTCGGCACTACACTGGTGACCCTGACAAGTCTCGAGAAGTTTCCGAGATTGGACCGAACATGGCTAGAGAGGCCGTTTTTCGCAAACTGCCGGAGAATTTTGGAGACGTCCGTGGCTGCCACGTGCACACGGACTGAGGCTCGGTGCGCCCCTCACGGAATGGCTGAGGACGTTGCTCGCCATTCCCCCATCGTCTCGGCACTGGAAGACAGCAAGACTTCCGACTACAAGGAGACGATGCACGACCTGCTAGGTACGGAAGACCCCGACTTCTACTTCATGGAACTGTTTCTTCGGGACATGCGGCTGCGTGTCCAGGCTGCGCTAGCTAACACGGCTCGTGTTGAGCCCTGTGCTTTAGCCGAAGAAGCTGACCGGTTCTTCCTGGCCGCCCGGCAATTTACCCCTGAGGTGCTGGCCACTGCGCGCAGCGGCACCTTCCCTGGTGGGGGCACGCCGCCTAGCAGAGGCTCTGGGGCTGACGACATCGACTAACGGCTTCCGGCTAGCGGCCGTCGACACCAGCTAACAGCTAACCACTACAGCTAACGGCTAGCAGCTACCGACGGCTAACAACGACAGCTAACAACGGCTAACAGCTAACGACAACTAGCAGCTACCGACGGCTAACAACGACAGCTAACAGCTAACAACGGCTAACAGCTAACGACAACTAGCAGCGGCAGCTAACGGCTAGCAACGACAGCTAACGGCTAACGACGGCTAGCAGCTAACGGATAACAATGATGACTGACGGCTAACAGCGGCAGCTAACGGCTAGCAACTAACGACGTGTTGACATCTGACTGTTAACAATTTTTTTTCCGGTGCCGGAGAGGAGGTTCGACCAGCCGGTTGATCTCATGTGGACACTCATCTTTTTCACCACCTCGACGGCGGTTCCAGACGCCACTCACGTTGTCATCGACGCCTGGGTGGTGCACTCCTGGACCCCCTCTCGCCTCGACAGTTCCGGACGTCGCCCATGCTCCATCGGCCCATGGGTGGCGCGCTCCGGGACCCTGTCTGGCCTCTCCTGCCTTCCGGGGATATCCAGACGCCACTCACGTTCATCGACGCCTGGGTGGCGCACTCCTGGACCCCCTCTCGCCTCGACAGTTCCGGACGTCGCCCATGCTCCATCGGCCCATGGGTGGCGCGCTCCGGGACCCTGTCTGGCCTCTCCTGCCTTCCGGGGATATCCAGACGCCACTCACGTTCATCGACGCCTGGGTGGCGCACTCCTGGACCCCCTCTCGCCTCGACAGTTCCGGACGTCGCCCATGCTCCATCGGCCCATGGGTGGCGCGCTCCGGAACCCTGTCTGGCCTCTCCTGCTTCCCGGTGATGCCTCAGCACCTGCTGAGGACTTCATGCCCGCCGCCGCGGCACGTCTGCCTGCGGCCGGGTTGCTCTCCTGCTTCCCGGAGATACCTCGACACCTGCCGAGGACTTCGTGCCCGCCGCCGTTGCACGCCTGCCTGCGGCCGGGTTGCGCTCCTTCCTCCCAGGGGGACTGCTCCTCTCTTCCGGGGATACCTCGACGCCTGCCGAGGACTTCATGCCCGCCGCCGTTGTGCGTCTGCCTGCGGCCGGGTTGCCCTCTTTCCTGCTGGGTTCTCCGCAACACCTAGTGCGGCTCCCTTACGACGGCCCGCCCCCGGTGTGGGTGCCCTCGCCCTCGTTAGGGCCCCTGCCCTCTCCTGCGGCCCCCTTTCGTGGCCCGTTCCATGGCCCGGTCCTCACCTGCGGCCCCACCCTCCTCGGCCCTTGTGGTGCTTCCTCCACGGACGTGGGGATATATTGTTTTGCCATGTTTGAATTCTGGGGGGGCTTGTGTGGTGACCACCTATTTAACCACTGGTACATAATTCAATCATGGAACTACAGGTTGGGGGTATTGTTCCGCACGGACACCAATGCCTACTGTACCTCCGGGGCATATACTGTGTCCTCCTTCCTTTATCTCTCTCTTGTCTATTCGGACTGCAAGCCAGCAACATGTCCTTTTCTGCTCCTCATTAAAGTTCCCTTTTGCACCTTCGATGCACCGCCTCTGACTCCATATCTCTCGGCACTACAGTATTGTGAGTTCAGATAACACACAGGAGCTAGAACCCACCTGCTTCTTTTAAATCAGCTGTGTGGGAACATTTCGGTTCCCTGTGGACTACAATAACGATGAGGTGTGCGAGTGGTGGATCGGACGAGGACGGTGTGTCAGCGTTGTTCTACAGCGGTGCGGTATGCTAATAGTAACACACGCCAAACATGCTAAATCATATCAGAAGGCATCACCCAGATTTGCCAATCACCGGAGCCTGGCAAAAGACAACAGCTGTTCAACAGCTGATCCCCGCTGTTTTTAAGAAGCCAATAGACATGAGAGCCGAGAGACCAAAAATAAATAACGGAAGCTTTTGGCATAAGTTTTTCAACGACTTTGCACTCTTGAAACACTTTCTTATTATTTATGATGTAATATTTTCAAGACATCCTTTTTAGTTTTACAGCTTGATGAAACCTTTTTGTTTGACATCAGCCATTATAGATAATATGGCCATCTGAGTGTACTGTGTATGGTTTGTTTTTAACTGTGTAATACAGTTAATTATTCAAAATGTCAGAGTTCTTTATTTTTAAATTGAAACTTGCACTACTGTTCAAACATAAATAACAACAAACCTGGAATTATGCATTTGGGACTTTTTTTTGCTTTTTTGTTGTTGTACCGAATCGTACCGAACCGTGACCTCCAAACCGAGGTACGAACCGAACCGTGACTTCTGTGAACCGTTACACCCCTATAAGAAATGTATCGCAAAGGGTAGTCGATGGCACAATTGGAGAAGCATCACAAGGATTAATGATCGAGTTGAGGACATTAAAAAGAACCTGAGCTTTATGGCTGTTTTTAGAGATTAACAGAGAAATGTGCTCCGTTTTGGCTGCTTTGACTGCCGTCTGGTAGTCGGAAAGGCAAGCACGAAGGATTTCTAAGGAGACGTGGAGTTTATTCTTTTTCCATTTTCTCTCTACACGCCTGCAAGCGCGTCTAAGAGCGCGAGTACAGTCATTAAGCCACGGCTCTAAGAGAACTTTGGTGCGTCTAAGCGTAAAAGGAGCAACGGAATCCAGTATTAGTGTACATGTCGAGTCAAACATGGAGATAAGCTCATCAGCACTAAGAGCACAGTTCACCTCTAATTTACAGATCGAAGAAGCATTCAAAGCATTCTATGGGTCCCTTTGATGTGCTCCTAGTCTTGATTAACAGAAAGCCATAAAAGAGGTTTATGAAGATTAAGTCATGTCCTATACCAGACAGCTTGTTATCAAGACAATCCATGATAGGTAAATATGAATGAAACACATTTTTTTTTGTAATTCATATGGAAATGTGTTCAAATCATGTTCCCATGTTGCCTTGGACAGAGTTGGCAAATGGTACAGTAGCTAATAATGAGCTGGGCACATTGTACTTCCTGTTTTTTTTTGGATGCATCAATATCTCAATAGTTCCTGTCTTGTGTCTCCAAACCTCCTGATTATCCAAACCAGAGTGGAAGTTTCCTTACTGAGTGAAATGACCCAGAAGTATCTAAGACAAAGCCAAAAGCTTGGAATTCTCTTACTGCTGAGGAAAGGTGCTTTAATGCTTTGTTTCACCTTTAGCAATGGACTTTACTTAACCAACAGAAGAGATAATACCATCCCACAATCCTTAGCAGGAGAAACATTTACGACCATTTACATCCCCAATTGCTACTTAATTACAAACTATGGACAAACATTCTTCTCAGAAGGTCAGATTTGTATTTGAGTTATTACTCAAATTGCACTGATATTGTTATAAATAAAGTTCCTTAACAAAACAACATTCCCTATCTTTGTGTGAATGCAATTTGATTATATGAGCACTGGTGGTTTTGTCTTTATTAATTCTGGTTTACATATTTCGTCAACATCAAGGAGAAGCGGTTATGTAAAGAATATGATTCTTTTTTATCAACCGCAGCTCTGCTTTCATTATACACCTGTTTCTGCCATCAGTCATCCCCCCATACTCCTTTGTTTTCCCTGTCCTCCTGCCAGATTGTCTTTGTTCATCCTTGTGTGCTCATCCTTTCCCAGCATTCTCCTAATGTCAGTTTCAATGCTTTTGATCTTTGCCTTGTTCACTGGTTCTTGGATTTTCACCTGCCTGGATTTGTTTGCTTTTCTTCTGACTGATCACCTGGGCCTGGTTGCCCAGTGAAGAATTGGCTTTTGAACCTTGTTTGTTGTGTCTAACCCTAACACTCTTGGGCGAGAATTGTGTTGTAAAATGGACATACAAATCTCTTACTGGTATCACCATTAGCATTCAACAGATGGTATCAGTATGACTTTGTGGTGCATGTGGTAGATCAGGCAGGCAAGGAAGTCATTTTATAGTCACATGTTCCAATCACTTGAGGACCACAGATGGAAATGAGCTATTAGCTATAATCTGGCATATTGCATCTCTTCTCTTTGTTGAGATTAATGTTTTTGTATGCATGGTCCTTCTATAAATAAATACAAATACACTCTCCAATCAGGCATCCACATGACTTATCTTTATAAATGATAATCACTCATTCAATCGTATTGCCTATGGCATTTATTATTAGAGCCACAACGATCACAAAGCTAAAACACTGAAAGCAAACGGAACAAAGAATTTGTGTACCATTTGAGAGAAAATTCTGAACCAAAAATAGTAAATTAAGCTAGCAGAAGTGCAAGATAAACATAATGTAGAACAGACAAAAGGTCAAATAGGAAATGTAAAACATGTTAATGTCCCTTTCAGTTAAAAGGTTCTGCTTAATACATACTGTATTACAATACCATACTCATTACTACATACACAAACAACATCCCGCTCATGGAGGCAGTATTTCATTTCCCTTAGTTGATGAGCTTTTTATATGTTCCTAATCCATGGCTCACCGTGGGAGACAAATCAGACTTGTCTCACAATAATTGAGATGCATGGCTTTATAAATGTCTAGTTTTCATGCAACTGGACCCAGTAGTGTTGTTTTTATCATCAGGCCATCTGTCATTGTGTTTCACTGAGAATATGAGACTATTAAGCATTCTGGCCATTGATTAACTGTTCTAGAGGTATGTTGAGGACTTGATGGTGATAACCCCTGAGAAGAAGAGCATTTTCAAAGCTTCAAAGAGTAAAATTAATCAAAGTGAGTTACTATAGCAGCTGCAGCTTTTATAAAAGATTACAACAAAACTGAACAATGCACATACTAGAAAGCAGTTACAATGGTGTTGATTTAACTCTGAGAGGGATCTTGAGAATCCTTGAAAGTTGGTGAAAAAGACAAGATGTTCCTGTGAAGGTTTTTGGATTGAATGGCCTTGTTTGTGATTTCTTTCATCAGGAAATAGGACCAAAATGGTTCTGTCTGCCTCAGTTGAATGTCTTCACTGGCTATTCAGCACTTTGCATCCTAAGGAAAACCTTATTAACAAATATATTTATATTGTAGATTGTTTGATAATTTTGTAGACAAAATCTGATTCTGTTACAGACTATACTGACTGTTAGGAAACGATTTTTCTTCCCAGAAAATTAGCTATAGCTTGTAGTGTTTCAAAACGGACTGACTATATCAATACCTTAGTCTGTTGTTAAAGAAAAAAGGTACTTTCAAAGCTAAAATGTACTTTGATAAAAAAAGAGAAGTTTGGAAAACTGTCATTTATAAATTGATAATATATTTATTTAGATATAAAGGATGTGCAAAGAGATACAGTATCTCTCAGAGGTGCAGATTAAATAGAGACATCTGAGTGAGATGTGATAGAAGGGCATGTAGCTCAAAGCAACATTGTTAAAATGTCGGCCTTGTAGAAGTGAGAAAAGCTCAAAGATGTCTCATGTCAAAGCCGTAAGCCTGTCAAAGGATATGTCTGAAGAATTTCGGGGGGTCACAGATTTTTTGAGTTAAGAATCGGCAGAATTTGTTGGCTGTGTCAGTTTCATGGTCACAGTCAAAGATTGAGCAACCAGATCCAGTTCATTGATATTGATATTGCTTAAAAAGCTGGACTCTGCGTACCATACTGCTATACGTTTTGTAACGGGTGCAGGCTCTCGCACCCACCACTGCACTTTGTATCAGTCCTTAGGATGGTCCTCTCTGTACCAAAGAAGACAATCACACATGTTGATTTTTATCCTTAAGTCATTGCTAGGTAAGCTGCCCTTATATATCTCCAGACTTCTGTCATTTTATACTTGCTTTTTTAATACTAGACGAGCAGCAAATGGGATGCTTTTAAATGTTCCTTTGATGCAGTCAGAGCTTGGTAAAGCTGCATTCTCCCACTATGCTCCCTTTTTATGGAATACGCTGCAAGTAAAACTTTGTCTAGAGGCACTTCCTACTGTAAATGCTTTTAAAGGTATGCTACGATTAGCCCTTCATGAAACATGTAACTGTTTTACCTGATGCTATTGCTGATGTGATTATGTTTCTTGCCACTGCACAAATGGCCTTCTGTATTTATATTTGAATTGTATGTTTTTTTTGTTTAATGCCTTTGTTTTATGTTGAAACTTGTGTTGGTCAGGACTCCCTGGAAGAAGAGATCTTGTATCTCAATGGGACATTCCTGGATAAATAAAGGATAAATAAAAAAAAAATTAGTTATAGTATAAGTCTTTCAACTAATATATAAACGATAGAGCTTTTGAACCAGAAAGAAAGAGCATCACACTTTTGAGGAACAAGCAGGACTGTAAAGGCAGAACATGATGAACCAGGTTGGATTCTCACTGCTGTGTGTGTGTGTGTGTGTGTGTGTGTGTGTGTGTGTGTGTGTGTGTGTGTGTGTGTGTGTGTGTGTGTGTGTGTGTGTGTGTGTGTGTGTGTGTGTGTGTGTGTGTGTGTGTGTGTGTGTGTGTGTGTGTGTGTGTGTGTGTGTGTGTGTGTGTGTGTGTGTGTGTGTGTGTGTGTGTGTGTGTGTGTGTCAGTAGATGTTAGTACTTACTACAACATTACAATTGTAGTTCTAAAGGGGCTTAACTTTGAAGTAATGTTCATAATGAACCTCCAACAAATTAGAGTAATGGATGATTAGTTTCAAAGTACAAATTAGCTTAATTTCCCATTACAATTTGTATAAAGTTGGTCCAAAAGAATGCTGACCGGGTAATCCTGATTTATATGTCAAGGTCCAAAAGCACTGGATCCTACACTTCCCATGATGCACTTCGATTACTTTTTCTTATTAAACCCTTACTTATACACAAAGGAGCTACAAGCTAACGTGATTATGCTAACATCCTCACAACGATGTTAACGTGCTACTGTTTGGCACATACTGTTTACAATGCTTAGCCTCTTATCTGCGTAATTTAGCGTGTGGTTATCAGCACTTAAGTACTGCTGGGGCTGAAGGTGATTATTCTTTAGATACGTTTATTACTAAATGTAGTTGAGAAATCTGTAATCGTGCTCACAGACAAACCTAGCCAAAATAATAACTCCCTTGGCAGAGGTAATAACCAACCGATAAAACATGAAGCAAGGTAGCAAAGTGGTTCATATCATGTTTTTATTCTTTGTTATTCTGCTGTTTCAATACGAAAAGCATGTCATGCATTTTATAAACCCCTTTACTTATGTTGGTTATATGCACTAAATACAGTTATTATGGACTCAACTAAACTTTGCATACAAAGCAGAAGCAGCACGATATAAATTACTTAAATCCTCTATACTAATGTTGTGGAAATACATATTCATGTTAACACTTTCAACACTCTTCTGTGGAGTTTAGTTTGAGTTAAAAACTCTTGTGGTTAACACTTGAACCAGTTTTACGTTGTATTTTTAAAAAATAATAATGTAAAAAATACTACCTTAATAGCTCAATAAAGCTGTAGCTGGTAAAGGATTCCTTGTGGAATGGTGCTTTACACAAAGCCATTACCTTAAACATCATGTTCACCAGTACAGTGAACATTTGCATTGTGCATCCATTCTCTTTTGAAGCTGTGTTATTCCATGCTAAAGCAGAAACCTGCCCGTAGGAACAAACGCAAAGCGTGTGTGTGTGAAGATCACAGAGCAGTGGCTTTGTTGCACTATTATTCTCTGTGTTCCAGTGATTATAAGATTGAGCAGTGCAGCCATTGGCCCTGATACCTCATTAATTCACTGCTGTTGGGAATGTTTTGACACAATATAAGGCTCAGCTTCAAAGACAAACGCTGCAAGAAATCACTTCCAGGAATGACGGAGGTAATTATGGAAATAATTACGCTAATAAAGAATGGAACTACCTTATTCAATTGAATAAATACAGGTGACCCTGCAATGATCTGTTCACCTTATTATCATGTATATAATATAGATGACATAATAAAGCTTATTTTTCACTGTTCTAATTATTTCAAACGATCTTTTATGCTATGTTTTTCTACTATAGTACAATGGTGAGGACAAGTAATTGAAAAAATGACAGCCATTATGTTTTTCTGTGTGAAAACCAATATGACTGCAATTATATTTGAAGCTAATTTAAATCATATTTAATTATCCTACTCATGTAGCAGGCTTTCCATCCAGGACTATATGGAACAGTAATGGGAGTTGCCTCCAAGTGTTTTTCTGCGTCTGCCCTTGACACAGTTCTGCTCCCTCCATTGAACATGCTGTTTGCACTGAAAGCATTTTAGACACATTCTTCAGTCGTCTGTCTAATGTTTATTTTTACGGTTGGGGTCCTCTGGAGCCGTTGTGACTAGCAGGAGAGAAGCAGGCGGATGCTGAAGGTAAACAAGTGCACACTCCTGTTTACAAGCCTGACAAGGGAGAGCAGGGGTCGGCAAGTAAGTTTGGCCTTGGGCCATTTTCTTTGTTAGCCACTAGATGGCGGGACAGAGCATAATCAAAGGCTAATTTAAGTAATTGTTAAAACATGTGACATGTTCGAATGCTTGGGGACTGTCAACGAGGGGGGTGGGGGGGTTCTGTGATTCTCCAGATTCTACAGATGGCCAGTCCGTTCCTGCTCACAAAGTTACTGAGTACAGCCATGTCCACGCTCGCGCCAGGGCCGGGGGAGGGGTTACAAGGCTTGCGTCTTGTGCTGCATTCATTTGCACTTGGACATTAGGGATTTTCTCTCATAAATGTCTGATGAGCCAAAACTTTTCTTTCAAAACAAAGCTGCCAACTGGGGTGGTAGGCAAGGCAAGGCAAGTTTATTTATATAGCACTTTTCTATATGCGACAATTCAAAGTGCTTTACAAAACAAATTAAAAGACTTTTTAGGAATAAATAAATTAAAAACACATTATACAATTTTACAACAGACATTACAAAGAAAAGATAATAAAATAATAAAAATAAACACCATGCACAGGTATACAATACATGTTTAAAAGGCATACTGTAGTTTGAATATGAGCATCTCAATTAAAAGCAGCGGCAAAGAGATATGTTTTTAGTCTCGATTTAAAAATAGTAAGCGTTTCTGTGGACGTGCATGATTTGGTGTCGGGGCATAATAGCTAAATGCTGCCTCTCCATGTTTTGTTTTTACTCTCGGAACCGATAGCAGACCCGTCCCAGAAGACCTGAGGCACCTTGATGGCTCGTAATTATGCAGGAGTTCAACAATATACTTTGGTCCTAAACCATGTAATGATTTAAAAACTAGCAATAGTACTTTAAAATCAATTATTTGGCCGACTGGAAGCCAATGTAGAGATTTCAGAACCGGACTGATGTGATCCACTCTTTTAGTGTTAGTGAGGACACGTGCAGCATCGTTCTGGATCAGCTGCAGTTTTCTGATGGATTTTTTTGTCAGCCCTGTGAATACACTATTGCAGTAGTCGAGTCTACTGAAAATAAAAGCATGGACAAGCTTTTCTAAGTTCTGTTGTGACATTAGTTTGTTAATCCTCGATATATTCTTCAGGTGATAATAAGCAGACCTAATGACTGTTGTAATGTGGCTGTTGAAATGCAGGTCTGAGTCCATCACTACACCTAGATTTCTGGCGTTATTAGTGGTTTTGTAGTCTGCAAAAGAGCCTTGAGGAACCCCGCATGAGATATTTGTCAAAGTTGATGTGTAGTTGCCTATTGAGACAACGTTTTTTCTGTCCTTTAAGTAGGTACTAAACCAATTTAGAGCTGTTCATGATGGTGTTTTGACTGAACTGGGTTACTGTTCACATATAAGTAAACATTACGTTTGAATGACTTAGTGAGCTGGTGTTATTTTTTTCAAACCACACACTGTTGGCTATTTCAGCACCATGCGCTGTCCACCTACTTATTGATCCACGATCAGCGTCAGTGCACCCCACTGCCAGATTGTGCCTGTGCTGTGTGTCATTCACTCTCAACATGGATAAAAGTACAATAAGCATTCTTCAGGTGTAGGTAGATGCTCTATTCGGACGTTATAGCCTATACAGATGTAGCGCTTCGTTTCAGACGCCTACCCGTGCGGGTCCGTGATCGGCACGGGGTGGGCCCCTGCTGAAAAGGAAAACCCCCCCGCAGGACTTGAAACGCTCCCTTGATAAATACATTTAATTATAATGAAACCAGCTGCAATGGATCATGGATCCACCAGGGGGAGCCGTGAAAAGCTGCCACACTGGAACTCATGTGAAATAAACAGCTGATCTACAGGTATCTGATATAGCGGATATTTGTTAAGATCCATATGTCACGGATAGGATCATATTCTGTGCTAAATAAGAGACATGTAATCATTTACTAAACATCACCATGTTTTTATTTAACAAAATAATGTTTAATTCACGTTGGCGTAAATACAAAACCATCGCTATGTTTTTAGATCAGGAAATGCATCCAAGCTCAAACAAACGATTTTCAATCATCATCCTCACGATCATTTAATGTATCATATGTTCGCAAGTTGAAATGAATGCACTAAATGTAATCCACGTGAGTTTACAACAACAACAATAATCGCTTTGTTTTTATATCACATCCGACCGGAGGAAAATGCAGCGGCTCTCACTACCGATCATCCTAATCCCACGGGCAAACAATAATATGTACAGTGTTAATAGTTTACTGTATTATTAGTGTCTAATATTACTGGGGATTTCGGAATGGTACTGGATTTTGATTTATTGTATCGGCTTCATATCGCAATATATTCCCGAAGTCTGAAATGCAAAAATGTCCCACATTAGGGCAATTCACCCTACATTTAATCATTCAAACAAAATCATATTTCGTTTATTTTTAACGAAATAAATGTGGTTTAATCCACATAATTTAGGCCTACTGTGTTAATTGTTTACTGTAGTATTGTTTAACTTGAAGGTGCCTGATGCAGAGTCCTGCACGGGTCTGATTTTCAAGACCCGCTCCCGCCCCGCGACGTGCAATACCGAACCCGCCCCGCAACCCGCTACCTGATGTGAACATTTCCAGAAGAACTCTAGCTTGAATGGCCTTTGTATGTATACAGTAGGCCTACAGTACAGCCCAACCATGTACACCTTCCTTTTTTCCCATCCAAAGTTTGAATTGGATAAAGGTAATGGTTATCGATGGTGCTTTTATAGCCTATTGTATAATAACTGTGTGATTTATATTGCTTTTCAAATGCATATATGGCCACCCATTTACACGACTCTTCCCGTCAATAATATGAATAGAACTTAGTTAGATCACTTTACATTTCTGCAAATTAATTTGTAATCACACACGTCTCCCCATGTCTCCCCGTCCCGAAAATGATAAATAAAATAAAAAGAGGAAACAATTTTCAAGTTCAGTTTTCAACGTTTTATTTAAAGTAACTGACATAACAGACACCATACTGTAGGCCTATCTGCTGCGGAAACCAGGACGAGCTATTTCGGGATCCGTTTTTCGGGGGCTCCTCAGTCTCTCATTTACCCGGCTCCTGATCTTATGCCACTGGTCAATGTTCAGATTTGGGAACCAATTGGAAACATAGGACTCAATATTTTTCAACCTCTTGACGGGAAAAAAGGAAGGTGTAAATGGTTGAATGATGAATAAACAGTGAGGAGGGGTACAATATGAATACACTAGATATACACAGCAGCCCAGCCTGTGACCAGTATGAACACCAATGAGCGCTCAGCTCGAGATACCAGCGAGTTGAGAGAGAGAATGATATCTGCATTTTCTCTTTTGGTTTGATTAGGACACATCCTGGGGATTGTGTTTACAAACATTGACCAGACCGTTCACCAGCCCCCACCCCCCATGTTGCCTATGCTGTCCTGTGTTTGCGAACTCTTTGTTTAAAACGAATTGGCCATCGGAATGTGTGGAGGAAAGGTCACATTCCACAGCTCTCCCCCCCCCCCCCCCCCCACTCTGTAGGTTTTTGTTTGCATATTTCTATGCCGTAATTCATACTGGTCCTCTCACACACATACATTCTCCTTACAGTATACATACATAGGCTATATGAGTCCGTGTATCTACGGACCATTTGTTTTTCTTTATTAAAAAAGTAAACGGAAGAGCGTCTGAGAGACGTTTTTGTCCTTTTGCTTTTTACCTTACTAAATGGTCTAATGGTCAGTGGAGCGAGGGGGGGGCCCGCGAAACTCGCGGAAGTGATTTCAAAACAAAAAGCACTCGTTTGCTTGGAACAAAGAAAACGGCCAAGACACACATTGAGTCCAGAAAATGAATTGTATTAAGGGCTGTACATATAATAAGCCTGTGTCTAAAATTGACAACAGGCTTATTATATTTACTGCCCTTAAGATACACTTTTGTGTTTAACAGCTGACCACCATTACATACTTTGTTTTAGTAGATTTCGCATGAGAGCAAAATGTATAAATATGAGCATTAAATTATATGAATATGAGAACAAAATGCATGAATGTGTGAGTGACAATATATGAATGTGTGCATTGAAATATGATAATATGAGAGCAAAATGTATGAATGTGTGAGTGTAAATATATACGTGTGTGAGAGTGAAAATGTATGTATGTAAAAGTAGAATATATGTGTGTAAGAGTGAAAATGTATGTATGTAAAAGGAGAATATATGTGTGTAAGAGTGAAAATGTATGTATGTAAAAGGAGAATATATGTGTGTAAGAGTGAACACATGCTGCATTTTGAATGTCCGATAGTCCACCATTTCCACCGGAAATATCAAACATTTAATAAAAGTGAAAAACAATGAACAAGACTTAACGTATTCATCATAATTAATTATATTTATTTCGTATGGATGTAGGATTTTTGACTTTGTTTAGAGCAGTGATCTTCTACTATATGAACATTTTGGACCCAAAATCACAAAAAAACGTAAAAACAGATTTTGAAAATGATATTATTTTTCATATTGGTAACACAAACATACACAACGAAACCATTTAAAAGCTGTAAATATATACATGGGATGTCACTATGATAATGTGAAAGTTTGATTGAGGTAGCATGGGATTTCATTCTGATAAGGCAAAAGTGTTATTATAAATATAATACAAATATATATAGATACACATTATGTACAAAAATCTGTTTTTTCTGTCTTTATCTGTGCCACGCTTCAAAGCGGTTTCTGTCAACTACGACACAGAGGGCAACATCACAGGTTCCTCCTGCTCCATGTCAAAAAACAAGCTTAAAGCTTGACTCACGTTCAGAGTTCTCTTCATCATAGTTGAATCTTCAAAACTCTAAATCTATCTAACTATATCTAAATTCTCAATGTTTGTCTGTCACTTTACTTCAATGGCAGTCTCCCGCAGCCTCTCTTCGTCTCTCTTCGTCTGCCGCCGCCTGTCTTCGTATATCTTCGTCTCTCTCCATTTCCCGCCGTCTCTCTTCGGTTCCCGCCGTCCCTCTTTGTCTCGTTTCGTATCACTCCGTTTACCTGATTACC
The DNA here is from genome assembly GCF_902827115.2 of Pseudochaenichthys georgianus. Taxonomy (NCBI): domain Eukaryota; kingdom Metazoa; phylum Chordata; class Actinopteri; order Perciformes; family Channichthyidae; genus Pseudochaenichthys; species Pseudochaenichthys georgianus. Next base: position 23,786,999 of record NC_047524.1, read on the forward strand.
TCGCCCCCTCCCTGGTAAATACATCCTGTTGAGCAGAATCTACAGTTTCCAGTATTTTCCGTTTCGTAAAATGATAAAATACGGCGAAGATATTAAAATATGTGCTTCCATTATTCATACTTCTGAAATATATCTGTATTAACTTTATATCATCGTATGTCTGTGTTTATTGGGTCTTTTTGCATGAAACAAAGATTGGGATATAGTTTCAAGCCAGTACTTTCGACAGAAATACACATATACATCCTGTTGAGCAGGATCTACAGTTTTCAGTATTTTCCGTTTCGTAAAATGATCAAATATGGCGAAGATATTCAAAAATGTGCTTCCATTTTTCATACTTTTGAAATATATTAACTTTATATCATCGTATCTCCGTGTTTACTGGGTCTTTTTGCATGAAACAAAGACTGGGATATAGTTTCAAGCCAGTACTTTCGACAGAAACACACGGCAATGTTGTCCGGACTGTTGTTTTTATGCGGCACCGGCTTGAACAGGTCATGTGATCTGATCACGCCGGTGTGACGGTCGACTCCAAAGGGTTAATATTAAATACATATAAGTATTTTTACAACTTGTATTTAGAAATACTTTGTTGTAATTATTGATGCATAAATGTGTTCATCCATTCAATGTGGCATCTGCTATAATGGGGTTAATGTATGATATTACTTAATAATACAATACATTATAATATATGATATGATAATTACATTTTAGTTTTATTCATTTCTTATTTCATAGTTTCTCATTATTATTATTTGTATCGCTCATCTTATTTTTGATTTTATTAATCTGTGTGAATCTGTGCTGTCCTGTTTTTCACTCTCACCCTGTTGCTGTTTGAACTACTGAATTTCCCCACGGGATTAATAAAGGTCCATCTTATCTTAATGTATAAGTTGATTTACTTCAATCAACTGTACTATGTAAAAACACCCCAACAATATTACAAGAAATATACTGCATAAAGCAAACTATATACTTTATTTGATCTACAACACCCAGTTGTCTTTGTGTATTTTGTGAATGAAGCGCCATCTCATGGTTAAATCCTGTAATTGAACAAATGGGGAAATTGGGTAACGCCCTCTAGCAATTCGGCAACACCCCCAGCCACTGGCATCCGCTGGGCTTTTGACTGGGACACACCCATTTGAGTTTGATTTGGAGTGCTACATCTGTATGTGCGACTGCCGGTCATTTGTGGTATTTGACGCTCATGGAAGCATGGCATTCATTTGTGTCGGCTGCCCTTAAAGGCAATGTGAGCATCCATTCCCATTGGATAACGGAGAATTGTACACCCGGAAGTAAGTATTCCCCTTACTGTCGATTGATTTTACAGTGATATCTGCACTACTCATCGACTAAAAAACACCAGATTATCCTTGTTAATTACACAACATTGATTAGTTTAAATTGTGTGCAATGCTTTTGTATTTTTACCCTTCGATTCGAAGAAACAAATATTTGTTCGGAGTAAAGGATGGCAGAAGACACTATACTACCCAGAATCCCCAGCTATCGTTTAGGACTACACCATGTGCTCTGTTTGACAAACCCCGTGATTAGTTCTCAAGCTCTGTGATTGGTTGACCTCCAACTGCATTCCATATGAAAAAAAACGTTTCGTAAAAGATAAAATCATACTTTATTCAGCAGTGCTTGCTTTACTCTTTGAAAGTCATCACATGAATGCATTGTAATAAATGGTTGGGCTGCATTAAATATTACTCATCTGTCGTAGTTCTTTATTTTTATTTATCTACAGAGATCGTGCTCAGAATAGACCGGAAACTATTCTTTTACCATTCAGTTTGAATTTCACAATAAAGTTAGTAGTAATATTTTGTTTTGATATTATTATTTTTTATTAACTACGAGACCGCTGGGTCATGTTAAGACCATCTTTTCTGGGTTGCTGTGGGTTTTTTACATCGCTTTTGTGTTACAAATATCAAAACAATAACTAAATATATCTGTCGTAAACTAAACCAAAAACAGCAGTATATTTTATTTTGTTAACACTGTAAACTTGACAGCTTTTTACCTTTTAGGTTTAGGTAGGAAACACTCAAATTGAAAACATATAATTAATAAATGGGTGAAAATTGCTTGTGCCTATAATGGGCAGCATTAATATATACAGTGGGGCAAAAAAGTATTTAGTCAGCCACCAATTGTGCAAGTTCTCCCACTTAAAAAGATGAGAGGCCTGTAAATAATCCAGGAAATCACATTGTAGGATTTTTAATGAATTAATTGGTAAATTCCTCGGTAAAATAAGTATTTGGTCACCTAAAAACAAACAAGATTTCTGGCTCTCACAGACCTGTAACTTCTTCTTTAAGAGCCTCCTCTGTCGTCCACTTATTAACTGTATTAATGGCACCTCTTTGAACTCGTTATCAGTATAAAAGACACCTGTCCACAACCTCAAACAGTCACACTCCAGAAACACAATTGTAGACTTGCACCAGGCTGGGAAGACTGAATCTGCAATAGGTAAGCAGCTTGGTGTGAAGAAATCAACTGTGTGAGCAATTATTAGAAAATGGAAGACATACAAGACCACTGATAATCTCCCTCGATCTGGGGCTCCACGCAAGATCTCACCCCGTGGGGTCAAAATGATCACAAGAACGGTGAGCAAAAATCCCAGAACCACACGGGGGGACCTAGTCAATGACCTGCAGAGAGCTGGGACCAAAGTAACAAAGGCTACCATCAGTAACACACTACGCCGCCAGGGACTCAAATCCTGCAGTGCCAGACGTGTCCCAATGCTTAAGCCAGTACATGTCCAGGCCCGTCTAACATTTGCTAGAGAACATTTAGATGATCCAGAAGAGGATTGGGAGAATGTCAGATGAAACCAAAAGAGAACTTTTTGGTAAAAACTCAACTAGACACGTTTGGAGTGGAAAGAATGCTGAGTTGCATCCAAATAACGCCATACCAACTGTGAAACATGGGGGTGGAAACATCATGCTTTGGGGCTGTTTTTCTGCAAAGGGACCAGGACGACTGATCCATGTAAAGGAAATAATGAATGGGGCCATGTATCGTGAGATTTTGAGTGACAACCTCCTTCCATCAGCAAGGGCATTGAAGATGAAACGTGGCTGGGCCTTTCAGCATGACAATGATCCCAAACACACCGCCCGGGCAACGAAGGAGTAGCTTCGTAAGAAGCATTTCAAGGTCCTGGAGTGGCCTAGCCAGTCTCCAGATCTCAACCCCATAGAAAATCTTTGGAGGGAGTTGAAAGTCCGTGTTGCCCAGCGACAGCCCCAAAACATCACTGCTCTAGAGGAGATCTGCATGGAGGAATGGGCCAAAAATACCAGCAACAGTGTGTGAAAACCTTGTGAAGACTTACAAAAACGTTTGACCTCTGTCATTGCCAACAAAGGGTATATCACAAAGTATTGAGATGAACTTTTGTTATTGACCAAATTATTATTTTCCACCATAATTTGCAAATAAATTCTTTAAAAATCAGACAGTGATTTTCTGGATTTTCTTTTCTCATTCTGTCTCTCATAGTTGAGGTATACCTAGGATGGAAATTACAGGCCTCTCTCATCTTTTTAAGTGGGAGAACTTGCACAATTGGTGGCTGACTAAATACTTTTTTGCCCCAGTGTATACCCACATGCCAGCTAAGGTCAGAAGAGCTTTATTTAACAGCTGGTCTTATGTATGTGACCCATTACATTACATTACATTGCATTTAGCTGACGCTTTTATCCAAAGCGACTTACAATAAGTGCGTTCGACCAACAAAATACAAACTTGAAGAAAACAGAATCATATAAGTCCATCAGGTTTCATAGAGCTAAAACATGTAAAGTGTTACTCAACTGGCTATAGATAAGCCAGTCCTTTATTAGTATATAAGTGCTTTGTTAATAATCGCTCAAAGTGGAGTCGAAAGAGATGAGTTTTCAGTCTGCGCCGGAAGATGTGCAGGCTTTCTGCTGTCCTGATGTCACAGGTCAATGGGACGGGTGGCGCAGTGGTCTGTGCATCCGATCATCAGATCAAGGGGAGTGCTGGGGAACTCCAGTTCGAAACCCGCTCCCGCCGCCACTGCGTCAGGCCGTTGTGTCCTTGGGACACACTTCACCCCATTTGCTCCTGTGGGTATTGTCCACAGTTTCTGACCATTGCATGTATGATATGATTAATGTGTGTATATGTAAAGCGCTTTGAGTCATTGTAAAAGCGCTATAATAAATGTAAGGAATTATTATTATTATGATGTCAATGGAGAGCTCATTCCACCATTTTGGAGCCAGGATAGCAAACCCACGTGTTTTTGCTGATGGGAACTTGGGTCCCCCTCACAGTGAGAGTGCAGCGAGCTGTTGCAGAGCAGTGCACGTGCTGGGGTGTACGGTTTAACCATGTCCTGGATGTAGGAAGGGCCAGATCCATTCGCAGCATGGTACGCAAGTACCATTGTCTTGAAGTGGATTCTAGCAGTTACCGGAAGCCAGTTAAGGGAGCGGAGGAGCGGCATGGTGTGGGAGAATTTAGGAAGGTTGAAGACCAGACGAGCAGTTGCATTCTGGATGAGCTGCAGAGGTCGGATGGCACATGCAGGTAGACCAGCCAGGAGGGAGTTGCAGTAGTCTAGGCGTGAGATGACAAGAGTCTGGACCAGAACCTGCGTCGCTTTCTGGGTCAGCTGGGGACGTATCCTCCTGATATTGTAAAGCGTGTATCTGCAGCAGCGGGCTGTAGCAGCTATGTTTGCAGTCAAGGACAGATTGTTATCTAGGGTCACACCCAGATTCCTTGCAGTCTGAGTCGGGGAAACAACAGAGGTGCCGATGTTGATTGTTAGGTCAAGAGTGGGACAATCTTTTCCCGGAAGGAAAAGCAGTTCAGTCTTGTCAAGGTTGAGCTTGAGGTGGTGAGCAGACATCCACTGAGAGATATCAGCTAGACAAGCAGAGATGCGTGCGACGACCTGGGTCTCTGAGCGGGGAAAGGACAGAATGAATTGGGTGACGTCAGCGTAGCAGTGGTATGAAAAACCATGCGGGCTAATGACTGATCCGAGCGAGTTTGTGTACAAGGAGAAGAGGAGCGGACCAAGAACAGAGCCATGAGAGACCTCTGTAGTTAATTGACAAGGGTCGGACTCCGACCCTCTCCAAGTAACCCTGTAGGTGCGGTCTTTGAGGTATGAGGTGATGAGGGAAAGTGCAGAGCCTGAAACTCCAAGTTCTTGGAGAGTGCGAAGGAGGATCTGATGATTCACCGTGTCGAATGCAGCAGACAGGTCCAAAAGGATGACCCCTCCTGTTGTTAATTGATAAGCTTGAAACATGCACTTGTCAAGGTTCAGAGACAAATTTTGCAAATATGGCAGTAGCCATCGATCATCTTAAGATAAGATATACTTTATTGATCCCAAGTTGGAAACATTTGCGTTACATCAGCATGTGTAACAGTTGTAAATATGCAGTGGTGTTTATTTGTAAATCATTTAGTATAATCACACACATTCTGTGTTTTATATTTAATAATTCTGTGTTCTTTATTTATTGATTGTTCAATACCTGACAAGGCCGGAGATTAAATATCTACATACATCTTATAAGAGTATAATACATATTACATTACATTACATTACATTGCATTTAGCTGACGCTTTTATCCAAAGCGACTTACAATAAGTGCATTCGACCAGGAAAACAGAATCATATAAGTACATCAGGTTTCATAGAGCCAAGTATTTCAAGTGCTACTCAACTGGCTATAGATAAGCCAGTCCTTTATTAGTATATAAGTGCTCTGTTAGCAATTCTTTGTTAGTAATTCTATCGCTCGAAGTGGAGTCGAAATAGATGAGTTTTCAGTCTGCGCCGGAAGGTGTATATGTATAATATCAGTTAAAATAAGTGCTTCAACATAGTTAACATTGCTGGAGGTATACACACATATTGATAGATGTCTTGTAATGCACTATTGAGGAACCTGCGACCCAAGTTTTTCATTCATTGCATAACTACACCGTTTGTGAATATGATATGTCAATAAACCTTAGAAAATCTTGAAATCTTGAAAGGGATGTGCAAAATAGTCATTATATACAGTCTGTAATTAACTATTAGTAGAGAATAACGAGTAATGAATATACTTTATAGGGATCCTATTAAAGGTGGGGTAGGTAATTTTGGAGAAACCAGCTAGAGTGCGCTAGAATTTGAAAATACACAGCCGGAACAAATCTGCCACTTCCTTACAGAGCCCCTCCTCCAACACACACAAACGCGCACATGACCAATGAGGGCACGAGATAAGTTTGTGCACAGATGGAAGGCTGACAGGCAGGGAGGCCATCCAGTTATTTTAGCCGGGCCGGCTCAAATGATTGGTCGTGCTTTTTACAGTACTACGGCTTCCACAGATGGATTTTTTGTCAAAGCACTCAAGATATTCATTGCTATCGGGATGTTAAGAGCATTCCATGGAATATAACAAAAAGTGTATATCGAGCCGGTTTCTCAAACTTCCCTACCCCACCTTTAATATGTAATAATACAAATAATGAAATTCAATAACATGCTTTAACCACTAGGTGTCCCTTTATATCAGCTGTGCACCTTTGTGGTGTATAAATGCAGCCTATCTACCAATTGGATCAAATATAAAAGTCAGCCGAATTAGTGTTGATACTGCAAGGAGACATATTGTTAAGCTCAAAGAGCGCTTACAGGCTGAACCCTCAATACAAGCACGGAAGAGAGGAGACGTGAGTATGGAAGTAAAATGATTTATTTCCAATTCAAAACTCACACCATACTGCTGGGGAATTACTAATCTGGATCTGGGAATTACTAGGGGGGGGAGAGTGGAGGTCCGTAGTTGATGATCCGGAGGATGTCGGAGAGAGCAGGCTGGAGCCGGGGTTCGGAGATTTGCAGCGGAACATGGGTGAGATGAGCCGGGGAATCAGAGTTCAATAGAGTGAGCAGGCTGGAGCTGGTAGTGATAATAATCCGAGGTTCGCTGACGAGGTGGTGTTGGCTGGACGTGGCAGGCAGAGTAGTTGACGGATTCTGGGCAGAGAAATACAGGTTTTAGTATAAAACTTTGACTTGGAAACTAGGTTTAGTTTTCTAGAAATCACTACTTGTTACCAGTGTATCTTTCACGACGAACTGGTGAATACTGGATGAGGAAGCCGGGTATTTAACCAGGTGTGGGTGAGTAGATAATCAGGAAGATGAGTAGCAGCTGCGGAGGTGAATTGACGGGAACTGAAAGTAGGTCAGCCACGCCCAGCCAGGAAGACAGACAGATACAAACAAACATGAAACAAAAAGAGAAGCAGAAGAAGGGAACACTGCACATCCTTACACATATTGTGTGAAAATAAATGTAAGATGTTGTTTAATTGCTGATATATTTATGATCCACATCACGTTTTCAGTGTTGGTGGCAGTTCCTCATGTTTGTCTAGAAGTCTTCTCATCAGGGCTCTATAAATAGAGAACTACGGCAGATATGTAATATTTAATGCAGCCGAACCGTGCATTACAATGCCGTTATGTGATGACCTCCTAAGAGAAAAGCAAGCACACTCGGAATATAATATATAAGTATTATTTTATTTTTTTTAAATGTTTTCGGTCTGTTTCCGGTATTTGTTAATGACGATGTGATGTGAGATGTGAGACTGGAATTGCACAGGGGAAAATAACGTATCTATGCCACCATTTTAGATGCGGATTTTGTTAAACTAATACGTTTGCGCTGTGGACCAACACTATACATTGACGGGGAAGGGGGTAGCAATAAAGATAACACCATTAAACAGTTACACAACATAACAGAAATAATATCGATAGCAGCGTCCCTAGCAACCACCTTGGTAACAATGAAAACGTTGTATGGACACAATTTCCTGAAGTAATCTTCGTAATAACTAGCAAACTAAAGATCATGTACATCCACTATACACATAATCTGAAATAACAACTAATATTTCTCGAATCAAATGACATCAAAACGCATTTTAATGGCCAAACTAACTTTAAAATAGGCATTTTCCACCGAGAATAAAACGAAGTTCGGCCATGTTCTTTTTTTCTGCAGGGAGAAATTTGAAGATCACGTGACAGACGCCAGCCATTGGAATGAATGGTGAAAAAATACGGGGTTTGTCAAACAGAGCACATGGTGTAGTCCTAAACGATAGCTGGGGATTCTGGGTAGTGTAGTGTCTTCTGCCATCCTTTACTCAGAAAAAATATTTGTTTCTCCGAATCGAAGGGGGAAAATACAAAAGCATTGCACACAATTTAAACCAATCAATGTTGTGTAATTAACAAGGATAATCTGGTGTTTTTTAGTAGATGAGTAGTGCAGATCCATCCATCCATCTTCACCCGCTTATCCGTGGTCAGGTCGCGGGTGTTGCAGTTCCAGCAGAGAGCCCCAAACTTTCCTTTCCCTGGCCACATCAACCAGCTCTGACTGGGGGATCTCAAGGCGCTCCCAGGCCAGCGAAGAGATATTATCCCTCCACCTGGTCCTAGGTCTACCCCTTGGTCTCTTCCCAGCTGGACGTGCCTGGAACACCTCCCTAGGGAGGCGCCCAGGTGGCATCCTTACTAGGTGCCCGAACCACCTCAACTGGCTCCTTTCGACGCGAAGGAGGAGCGGTTCAACTCTGAGTCCCTCCCGGATGACTGAACTTCTCACCTTATCCCTAAGAGAGACACCAGCCACCCTGCGGAGAAAACCCATCTCGGCCGCTTGTAGTGCAGATATCACTGTAAAATCAATCGACAGTAAGGGGAATACTTACTTCCGGGTGTACAATTCTCCGTTATCCAATGGGAATGGACACTCACATTGCCTTTAAGGGCAGCCGACACAAACGAATGCCGTGCTTCCATGAGCGTCAAATTCCGCCGCAGATGGGAATACATTGCAATCATTTGAAAGCTATTTGCGTCCCTTTATGAAGCTGAAGGAGACTAGGAGCGTCACTACTGCACGCCTCGGGGACCCCGACCAAGCGTCGCTCCTGGACGTTTATGGAGTGAGAGTGTGTTGGATATTACAGTGCAGTCTAGCAGTTTTACATTACAATTAAACTAGTAATTTGTAAAATAAAGAGTTGAATGATGGTTTCACCAACACACTCTACTGATGTTCACTCGGCTTGGCCTGGAAAGAAGGTACTACACCCTTATCGTGAGTGTTTTTACACGGGAAATGTGACAACATGTGGTTTTACTAAGAGTAGTCAGTATGCAAACAAAAACAAGGTCGATTTTTGAGTGATATCGCTGATGTACACCACCGTGTTGCTCATAGATTTATAAAAAAATATATATAATTGATCTTTACGACCTTTACACAAAGTTTTATGGGGGTGTTTAGCAGGAGGCTATGAGGAAATATGCTATCTAGTTGCACTATGAGAAGTACAGGATCCAGTTTTGATCCAAAGGACATTTCGGCTTGTGCTGCTTTTATTTTTACTGTTTTATTTGTATTTTACAGCTATTGTATTACATAAATGCTTTATTGTGAGTCTTCGAAATAACTTTATTACAAGAGGCTGATCTTCAACACAGAATAAGATAACAGCTACAGTACCTCACCTTTTATCATCTCTAATCCTACAGAGGGTCAATGTTTCACACTAGAAGATAGAGTTTGGGGAACCTATTGCTTCAACCTAGACCACACTTGTTAAATTGGATACAATTTCCTCTGTATTGTTTTCTTCTCCTCTATTTAGTTAGAGGGTTGATAAATGAATGAAAAAGGTAGCACCAGGTAAAACTGGTGCTCAGTTTCTAAGCCACAGTCGCCGTCCCCACAGATTCTTCTCATCATCACACCATCATAAAGCAATTTCTGGGACCCAGACAAAGTCATTTCCAAGAGCACCTGAATATGGGAGGAAGGAAAATGGATAGAAGTTGTGGCAGACGGGTTAGATTTGTTCTACATTTAAGAAAGTGTTTTATTTTATTTTATGAATGACATGTTTGAAGGAGTGGAATGGAATCTGGCTTCCTGTAGACTCAGAAATAATGAAAAATATGGAAAAAACAAACAAAACAAAACTCTTTTCTCTCTACGGTGTTTTTGCACCAATAGGATTATGACCATTTGTTGTGTAAGTGTTTCCTTTGTGGGAGTAAAACGCCTGCAAAGTCTACTGCAACACCTTGTGTTAACAAATCATTTGGTTTTTGGGGATTTAGCCTCACTCTAAACTGCGTCTTTCTGTAATCTTTTACCCAGAAAACTGTCAAGTTCTCAAAACACAGAATCCGGTGGGTTTGGAAATTGTATGAGAAAATTGAATTATTCTGTGCTGTAAATAAAAGCATAACACTGCTAAATAACGGTAAGCCTGCCGAGCCATTATTGTGCCACCACCTGCATGACTCAGCTAATGTGATCACAATTGGCTTCCAATGTGCCACCGCAGCCACACAAAGCATGCTTATTGCCTGATTTATCTTTAAAGCAAGGTTTATCCACTGTGTGAATGGGTAATTAAATTGCTGGTAATTATGTATTGATCCGGAGATTAAATGTTGTCAAAGGTTAGGTGTTTTATCGTGTGGGGTTGTCAGTCACACACGCTGTTTATGAGGGGAAGGAGGAAAGGCAGAAAATGAGGAGGGGGATGAAGACAAATAGGCTACATTTAGACAAGCATGAGAGGAATAGCTGTAATCATCATCATTTTTCACTCTAATGCCTTTTTGATTAAATGCTAGTAAGGAATCCCACTGTTTTTTTGTTGTTGTGCTCCATACCCTTCAGCAATCCTGACACGTGCAGGTCAGGTGAGCCGGGAGGTGAGAATGTGTTTGTTAACCTCGTGAGAGACTGTCCACAATGTTTTCCATCCAAGGTGCCATTTCCCCAATGCATGCTGGGATAGATTCAAGACCTCTCAGTGACCCTGAGCAGGTTTAACATTGGATGGGTAGTCACTTTGTCTCACATTGGCCTCCAAAGAGCTTTTAATGTGCATTTTGACCCGGTGGCGACAATACCTATTGACGCAGCAAACACTGTAAGTACTATTCTTGTTTAATTAGACTTCTCTATTTCAGTTATTATACTCTGTATAATTGTTCTGTAGTTATTGTAGCTAAAACGGCGCTTTTGAGATAATTTAAATCTCAGATCTGATCACTGAACCTGTTACACTGCTCTCAGTATGCGATCAAGGCTGCATTTAAATAGGCAGGGCCTCTCAGCTGATTGCGTGAAGTGTACAACAGCGTGATGTACTCATCTTTCAGCTAAAAAAGCATTCAAATAGCGGATTCAAAAGCTGAAGAACTCGGTGTGCATTTTGACCCGGTGGCGACAATACCTATTGACGCAGCAAACACTGTAAGTACTATTCTTGTTTAATTAGACTTCTCTATTTCAGTTATTCTACTCTGTATAATTGTTCTGTAGTTATTATTAGTGATGTTACGTATTGCGCCGAGGCTTCGGAGCGTGTGTCGAGTAATCCCCGAAGCTTTTTGTGAAGCCTGTATCGAGGCTTGTATCGTTTTGGGCCAGTGACGTCATCGATGACAAACGAAGCCTCGCTGCCTGTCGATACCACGTGACTGCTTCAGGAAGCGCTTCAGATCTTGGCGTGTGCTTCTGACAGATAAAAACCATGGGATTCGAATCAAGATGTGTGAACCTTGTGAGAGGACAACACTGTCGTTTGCCAGTTTTGGTTGTACGATATTTTTGCAACTCGTTAGAATGGAGCCAGCAAAGAAGAGAAGGACTTCCCCTGTGTGGGAACACTTTGATGTGATTTCACCCAATATAAGGTAGGTTGCATACATAGTATATAACAGATGTATTATGTTAGATTTTGTATGGTTCATTTTTTTACTTTTTCTATTTCATTCAAATGTGTTTATTGTGCTCCAGGGAACTGGGATACAATAACAATACTTCTTCCGCATTATCGTACCATACATGAGAACAAGGAGGGACATGGAGGTGGACCTGCTAAAGTTTTGTCATTTAATATTTTGGAATAATATATTTTATTTTATAATTTAACCATGTTAACTTCACTTTATCATGCAAATAAAAGATACAAGATACTCATTCTTAACACAGCTTGATTTTATTAATTTCAAAGCAATTTGAAGTAATTACTACATCCACTGACACTCTCTGTGTATACTTTTCAGGAAACAAACTCTGGCATAAATTGGATCAGACTGTGAAGATGTCCAGGAAGACCAAGAATGCACAGCTGACGCAACTGTTAAAACCAAATATCGGACACTTGGAGGACCCTCTGAACTACTGGCAGACACAAAAACATGTTTATCCAAACTTGCGGTCACTTTTTTGTGCACACCTGCTTCCTCAGTCCCGTGTGAAAGGGTCTTTTCAAAGGCAGGATAAGTTGTGTCAAAGAAAATAAATCCTCTAAGCCCGAAAACTGTGGAAAAAACATTGTTTTTAAACAAAAACCAATAAAATTGTTCCATGAATCACAAGCATTTTCACTGCCCTCTGCAAAGTCACACAAGCATATTCACTGCCCTCTGGAAAGTTAAACCCTTCTTCTTTTCCAGTTTTCGAACATATATTGCTTCTTTTGTCTTTATAGAAGGCAGCAGACATTTACATTTATTTATGTATAGATATAACAACAAGATACTGTATTGATACATTGTTTTTATTATTATTATTATTATTATTATATACAGTCATTTTAAAACACTTACTGGTGCAAAATTCTGTTAATACAGGATTACAAATACATTTTACATCTTTTACACTTTTGTATAATTATTTCCAGTATTTTGAGTATGTCAAAGATTACAAATAATATTTGGCTGTTTTACACCTGTTCACCAACAGGGGGTCTTGTGTGCACATGAAGCCCATGATGAAGCCTCAGATGAACTTTTTAGTGAACCGATTTGCTGGAAGCAGAAAGTGCTTTAGATCGGTTGAACCACAATGCTCATATTACCCATTGATGTATAATAAGAACCATATTACCCCTCCTGTACCCGGGCCCAGTGACACGATGGAATTAAGAGAGCTCAGACCCTCACTTATATAGAGGTTGGAACATGTTTTAAGTATAAATAAATAAAAGCATAAATAAAAGTAGGAATAAAAACATCAATGAACAAATAAATGAATAAATACAGGAATACATAGCGTTCAGTGTTTTCAGATGAATTCAGTGTGTGTGCTGTGGCTCAGCTGGTACGCAATTGACTCACGACCGCAGGGTCCCTGGTTTAACGACTGGTCAATATGTCATTTTTTTAATATTTATAAAAGCTACAGCTAAATGAGATAATGTAGTTAATAAATGTATTCTTTGATATGGTTTAGCATTTCTCAGGCTACAACATGGTTAAGTTTACGAATATTATTAAGGAATACAAATCCCTCTTTGCAATGTTTACCAGCGTCCTTAGGCTTTTCAATCACAATCATTAAACTGGAATAAATACAATATTGTTAACATGAAAATATGATTTAATGTTTGTTGTTTAGAGTTATTCTAAGGCTGTACTCATTGGGAACTCGGTATGAGATAGAGCACACTGTTGAGATGTCTAATCTGCCTGTTTTACACACTTTGACCAACAGGGGGGGTTGTGTTCAGATGAAGCCCATGATGAAGCCTCATGAGATTAACCCTTTTGCGAACCAATTGGCTGGAAAGCTTCAAAGCTTCATAAGGCTTCATCTCGTCATCACTAGTTATTATAGCTAAAACGGCGCTTTTGAGAGAATTTAAATCT
>NC_047524.1:24105809-24227310 GCF_902827115.2 Pseudochaenichthys georgianus
AATAATAAAATGCAATAACGTGCTTTAACCACAAGGTGTCCCTTTCTATCAGCTGTGCATCGTTATGGTGTAAATACAGCCTATCTACCAATTGGATCAAATATAAAATTCAGCCGAATTAGTGTTGATACTGCAAGGAGACGTATTGTGTGAAAATAAATGTAAGATGCTGTTTAATTGCTTATATATTTATGATCCACGTTTTCAGTTTTGGCGGCAGTTCTCCTGTTTGTCTAGAAGTCTTCTCAGCAGGGCTCTATAATTATAGAACTACGGCAAATATGTAATATTTAATGCTGCCGAACCGTGTATTACAATTCCGTTATGTGATGACTTTCAAAGAGAAAAGCAAGCACACTCGGAATAAAGTATTATTGTATTTTTAAAAAACGTTTTCAGATTTCACATCACATAAACACCATATCCGAGCATGCATTGCGGCTAAACCACCCAATCATCGAGCTGAGGATCTTGCCTACGTCTGTTTCCGGTATTGTTTATAACGGATGTATTTCGTGAGGCCTTCTAAAATGCTTTTAAATATAACCATGGTTGTAGTTGAAGAGTTTGTAAATTAACATGAACCGAAGCTGTTGCCTGGCAACGCAATCGCACAACGTCACGTTCGTTAATTCCACATCCACACACATGGATTAACATCGATTTAATACATTAATGCAGCCTTTGTTTCTGCTAAAAGAGGTGTCGACCAGCTGGGGCAACAAGAAAATCGGCGAAATCGAGTGTGACTATTAAAAAATAAATCATTATTATATTAATATTGACAATAACAACCGACCGTCGGGGTAGCATTTGCTTGGCATTTCCGGGTATTTCTGCACTGGTTAACATGGGTTAACAATACCGTGTAACTGTCACGTTTGAAGGGACGAAATCGTGACATCTTCACGTCTCCCAGCATGGTAAATCGTCACATGTTCACGTCTTGCCGTGATACCGGGTTGCTTTTAAGATCATTGAAGTCCAAAGTGTAATCCTTTGCCGTGAACTATTCATTAGAAATCCAAGAAGAAAAAAGATTAAGGACCCTCATTTTGATGCATCTTTCTTAAGGTGCTCAAGTCCATAAAGTGAAAGTGTGGAGATCTTCGTGCTCTGTGAAATCACTTTTCTTATGTCAAAGGAGAGACTTTCCATCATTATAATCAAGTTGGAAATATAGAAAAGAGCCTCGTTGTAAAACATTAAATCATTTTGGGAAAGAAAATAAGATGCCACACTTTGCTGTAGGAACTAATGTTAATTTCGTCAGCTATTTTTTTATTTAGTTTTAGTCTTAGTCCTGTGTTAAATTTCCTTTTTTAGTTTTAGTCACCTTCATCCTGTTTTTATTTAGTCAAGTTTTAGTCGACTAAAAGTCTGAGCATTTTAGTCAAAGAAAACTAATTGTTTTAGTCTACTTTTTGTCATTGAAAACTGTTGAGTCTTTTTTAGTCATCAGATTATATAGAACATTTCAGTCAAACTACTCTAGCCAAAACCAATAATTTGTCATTTTAGTCACATTGTTTCTTTCTCCCAAGCAGTGGTGGCATTATACTTTTTCGTTGTCAGTCATTTTGACGGACAGGATCGTAACATTTCCGGCACAGTGTGCCACTGCCCGGTGTACTGTACTTCAAATGTACCGCCGCGCGCAGCACAGACACACAGCTGCTGCCCAGCCGCAACACCGGCATTTTCGTCTCATCACTTTTCGTCAGCGATATTGCATGTTGATTTTGTTACAGTTATTGTTTACTGCCGTCGGTGCCGTCTCATCGTTTCGTTTTAGTCATGGAAAAAAAGGTTGTTGGCGAACATATTTCGTCATAGTTTTAGTCAGCGAAATTAACACAGGAACAAACAAATAGATACATGTTTGATGAATCCTTGTTGCGAACCTAGGATTCAATTTGTCTGACAGCCCTAAGATATTTTCCTGACTTTGCCAAAGACCACCCTTAGAATAATAAAAATGGTATTCACAGCATCAGAATGGAGGGGAAATTGTTGGCCTGTTGTGGTCAACATGTACTGCAATTTCCTGTCAGCTTCATTCTTCCTTACGAACCGACAATGGATGGTAAATTACTTACTAAAAAAACGTACTCTGTGCCGTAGTCCTACGTAATTTTCCTGCACCCAGATAGAGCCATTTAATGAAAGATCATTGAGAAAATAAGAGAAGTATGGTTATTAGCTGGGAATATGAGATAAGAACTGTACACAATATTGAAGAAAGATATTACTTTGTTCAAAAACTGTCAATGCAACTCACTCCATGCAAATTCAATAATAAGGTGTTTATCTGATTTCCTTGCTTGCAGTGCCAGATTGTCACGCAAGAAAAAAGAGAACAATATGAATTTTCAGTATATTTTTTCCCCCGGTGATGGAATTGTCAGATGACTTATCTTGTTTTTTTTATGGATTTTATCTAATGTGCAAACATACCACTGATATGTGTGGTATATTTACTGAATTATTTTCCTTAACGAAGTGATTATTTTAATAGCATTCCTGATGGAAATCCTTATTTCATACTTCCAAATTGCCCTCATGATTCGCTGTTTAAAATTGTTTTTCTACTTCATAATCACCACACACAGTATGCAGTAGAAAAAATACCGAAAGCAATGGATTTATCTGGTCTTGTATAATAACGGCTGTGCAGTACTTTTGCTTGTCAAAAAACAAATTAGGAGTTGGAAGGAAAAGATTACGTGCACAGAGAGGCCACCACTGTCTTTGAATTAACATCAGTATGACTTCATTGCTTGCACACGCACACCTACTGCTCTCCTCTTGTTGGCTGACATAGTTTCCCAGGGTACTGCCCGCCCTCAAGCAATGGCATGATTAAAAATCAATCAGAGCCACGTGGGGAAGGTGAAATATTGCATGAGTTCTCTCAAACGGGAGCCAACACAGCTTCTTCCTAGTTATGTAAAAATACAATTATGGATGAATAATGGACTGCAGCCCCTCTGGTGTCTGGGCTCCCTGCGATTCAGAGGGATCAAAGATGAGGATACATGTACTGGAAGGGAACGACAAGCTAATAATCTATAGACGACTGAGGAATCTATTTTTAGATACACATATGGTGAAGAGTCTATAAGGGCCATTGTGTACTCACAGTGTGTTACAGCTATTGATTGCTACTCCATGTTGTGTGGTCTCAGTAATAGGCTATATAGCAATGGTTTCGAACATCTTCCTTCAGATATACCCAAGCTCAATATCTGCTCCACTGATACCACCCACCAAGTGAAATTTATATTATACAAGACATTTTGATCGTAGAATTATTCAGTGATGGAAGGAGTAGAAGTGAAAGGAATATAACCCCATTGTAGAGGTAAAAGTGTGGCATTCAACATAAGTGAAAGTAAAAATGAATTAGCCCAAAAATATACCAAAACTAAAAGCACTGATGTAGAATGGCCATTTTGTTAATAATTGATACATTATATAACTGGATTCTGATGACTTATTCCAAACAGCTTTAATTGTGCTGCTGGTAAATGTAGAATTACCTTTTATTACTTTGTATACTCCAAGGTATTTTAATTCACAATAGTATATCATAATTCATTAACCGATTTTATTTTCGTACTAATAATTTGAAACTGAAAATTAACTCATTACTAATCTTTTCAAAAAAAGATGTTGAATAAAGAGTACAATATCTCTACCCAATTGTAGTGAAGTAAAAGTAAGAGGTAGCACAAAATGGAAATACCAGGTAAGGTAAAAGTACCTAAAAAATGTCCTTAAATACAATACCCCAGTAAATGTTCTTATTTACTCTGCCCCTTCGGCATTGTTTTAGCTTAGGCCCTTTCTGTCAAGTTTGCAATACCAGTATTACCACTTTACGTTACATGTTATGCTAAACCTTTCCAACATGTATTCTTGAATGTTGGTTACATATTTCCATTTCTGGTAACACTTTCTATAAAACTCAAGGCTATTCTATATAACTGTAGAATTATAGTAATAAACACTCATATTATAACGCATTGTTTAAAGACTTGTTACTCAAAATACATTGTAATTGCTGTTCACTCACTGTGTACAATATATATCAGTTGTAATTGCTGATTTTATACAATGCATTACATTGCATGCATTATAAGTTATAACACGTTAAAGGTTAAGGTTTGGATATGTGCTGTATTGCAGCTGTTACCATGACAATGTAGGACTTTTGATCAGCCCAAATGCTTTGAGTATATTCCCCAAAATAACTGTTCTTATATTCTTGCTTTTAATATATGAAACAAAGCTTTAAGATAAGATAAGATAAAATGGACTTTTATTAATCCCTCGTGGGGAAATTGTTTCTCTGCATTTGACCCATCCTAGTGTTAGGAGCAGTGTGCTGCCATTTTGAACGGCGCCCGGGGAGCAGTGTGGGGAACGGTGGCTTGCTCAGGGACACCTCGGTAGCACTTGGTCTTGCCGGGACTTGAACTGGTGACCTTCCAGTTCCCAAGCCAAGTCCATATCGACTTCGCCACCACAAAGTGGTTGACTTTGAAACACGGTTTATATTCATTCGTACATAGCAATGATCTCAGAGAACAGATGTTTAGAGTCCTATTCCAGCTTCCTTAATGTTTCTGGTTCATCGCCGTTCGAGTATGTGCATTGCCACGACTTGTACAATATGGGTACTGCTAATTCAAAGGAAAATGCTAGCTTTACACATGTAAGTTGTTTCCACGACACGTCGGGCCCATCCAACAACCAAATCTCCACACATTTCCTGTAGTGGCATTGAACATTGGCACTCAACAAAAGTGGAAATCAGATTTGTCCAATATGTACGGAATTCCAAGAGTAATGGACTTGTGTATACAGTGTCTGCAAAGGGCTTACATACATTTGATATCCAAACGCTATTTCAATCTGATTTGATTGAGTTGTTTTGGAAAGGTTTATAACACTTCACTGTTGTTCACGAACTGCATTAATCAAATAGCTTTTTTAATGAGTTTAGTAGCTTAAATTATCTAAAAAAACGTTAATATAACTGTTTTTGGGATTTGTTACATGTGTATGTCACTGCAGTCTGTGTAGTAGGATTAATTTGTTGGAAAAAGGCCTCTATCATTGGCTGTCTACACAATTCAGTGTTTCATGCAGCATAGCATTGATTAGCAATACAATTTAGAGAATTAATCTTCTGCAGATTGACGTTCATTTCAGTCAAAAGCAGCGAGGCTTAGTATTCAGTAATAGTTAAACATCTGACATTGTAACAGATTGAGTTGAAACAAATGAATGCTTGATAAATGGAACATACAATAGTTTACATTCAGCCAAAACAATGTTAAAAAAGTCACCATTGAATACTTATCTCATTGCTTTTGCCTCATGCATGTCAAATGGGATACACTTGGACCAATGAAGTAATTTTTCTGAATTACTCTGTGCATATAAATAGCTACTTAGCATGCTTCATTTTGGCAATTCCTTTGATCTGCTCTTGTATAACGAACCATGCCAGTGTTTCATTCAAATTTCAAAGTCTTCTACCCTTGCACTTCCACAGCAAGAGGTCTGTATTTTTCATGTTGTATCTTTTTGTGTCTTGTCAGGATGATTCCCACGACTAACAGAGCCTTCATAGTCACAAATCTTGTCCCAGGAATGCAGTATGACTTGTGTGTCTTGGCCATCTGGGATGACACCGCCACCACCCTAACTGCCACCAACATTGTCGGCTGTGTCCAGTTCATAACCACGGAGGACTACCCGCAGTGCCAGTCTCTCCACAGTGGCTTCCTGGGTGGCACCATGATCCTAGTCATCGGCGGCATCATCGTGGCCACGTTGCTGGTGTTCATCATCATCCTCATGGTGCGGTACAAGGTGACAAGTGGCATCCAGACCGATAAACTACCTGCTGTGAGCAACACGTACTCGCAGACCAACGGGGGGTTGAACCGGTTCAGCGGTGCCCAGCCGCAGGTCAAATCCACAGTGGTGGTCATGCGTGAGGAAATGGTAGAGTTCAAGTGTGGATCCCTCCAGAGCAGTCTATCTTCATCATCATCATCTTCTAACTCATTAGACAGCAAAATAGGAAGGGGGGCTGGCGACCACTACAGCATGCAGAGCAGTGAATGCAGCACCTTGCCCAGCAGCAAGTTCAGGAGGCATGGCACCAAAGCACGGCCAAACCTGGACCACCTTTTAGGGGCCTTCACCTCACTGGAGCTGCGAGGGGTAGCAAGGGACCACCACCGGGCTTCTGGCCCCACTACCTCTTCCAATGCTATGATCACGGTAGCAATGGTACCCCCGTCTGACAAACAACCCCTGCTCGGTAGGGCCGAGTCAACCACCATGCTGGGACGTCTGTTAGGGATGCCCCAAGAGGGTAAGCCCAGGAGGAGCCACTCGTTTGACATGGGTCACGTGGGGGCTGCACAGTGTCGCGGCAGCCACCCTCGCAGAATCAGTAACATCTGGACTAAGCGCAGTCTGTCTGTTAACGGCATGCTGCTGCAGTACGATGACAGTGAGGACGAGAAACCTGCTTTCGAAAGCGCGGAGTGGGTGATGGAAAGCACAGTTTGAGTGGGTCTTACTATGAGGTCCATGGCCAATAAATCTATATCAGGAGCTAAAGGGACATGAGTGTTTTGGCAAGGTGTTGCAAATGGGAATCTGCATTTGGGTATTGCATGAAGTTCATCCATGTGAATACTGTCTAAATGATGTGAGAAAAGACACTCAAATCCATAGATTACTGGCCATGATCTCAAATCTCTGAAAGTGTCTAACTGTATTTCAATACTGATTCCTGGATTGTGCAGTGGGAATAATTTCCCAACCACAAGGCATATGAAAGTGTCTCATAGAGAAAGAGGGGGGAAAAGGAGGATCAATTCTGAGTGGATTTACTAAGTCTTTATCGAAAAACTGAATGCCAAGAGGATTTGCCTCGGCTGTGGTGAACTGAATGTGCGTCACAATGTCTTGGACCCTCAGCACGAAATGGGACTACTGCAACAGACAATGGGACTGCTGCGACAGTAGCAAGAAAGACTGGAAGAGCGAATAGAACATTAAAACAAAGTCATTTTTATTTTCATCTTGGTTTTTCTACCATTTTTACTGTTTATTATTTGATGTAATTCCTCAGCAGGCACAGCTCTTTGAATGAGATTATACACTTACACAGCTATCCCTTCACATCACTCAAAATTACACATTTCAATCATTTACAAAAATAATACCTTTTTTACAGTAAGGTGTCTAGGCCTTAGATATTAGAAACACTGAGGCAAAATTAGCCAGTATAACCCAGCCTGGATTTCTACCTCAGGTTATGGATCATATGTGGTTATTTAAATATGAAAGCAAATGGAAAAATAACAAACAATCCAAATGCACAATCAGCTCAAAACACAAACTTCTTCACTTGTTTGCAAACGCTTCAAAGAATAGTTTTTTAGCCGATGAAATTGAGTTTGTTATCCAGCTCAGGTTTAGTTCCGAAATGTCTTTTTGAAAGTTTTGAATGGCTAATATTGACAACATTTTCACCTTTATGCTCAAAGGACATTGATGTAAGCCCAGTGTTATCCTCATGATACTGTCTCCAGATGCTTACAGCACATATTAGTGTCACCAGATCGGAATAGTCTTTGAAATCCATCAAGGCCACACAATAATTTGCTTATCCTCACAGCAGTATGTATTTGGCTCTAATTCTCTTTAGTTAACAATAACAAGGGAGTACGCCACTTATTCATTTAGCCAGGTTAAATGGCGGAATGAGTCCAAATTGACTTTTATTAGTTTGATAAAGGTCATTATGCTGCTCAAGGGAGGATGTTAAGTGGAGAAAATGGGAGAAAGATATCTTTTTAAAAAAGGGCCAAACAGCTGGAAACTAGCTTGAAATATATCTCACAAGATTGCGTGATACAGAACCACAGTTGGTTTTTGTATTATGTGAATTGATTCATCAAAAGAACCATTCATCTTTTACCGTCTTTCATTCGGAGCTGTACATTGCAGTACGATTCTTTGAATTAGTGGCTATTGGGATTACTGCCAAGACATCCCTACACATGTTGATGCCTTTCTCGATATATTGTGGGTTTCTGCTGCATTTAAAAAATGTCGGGTGGTCATAATTTTTGTATTATTTTCATCCTAGGTGTACTGTTCTGTATATTGGCATTTTTTTTTGTACAAAAACTGGGTGAGAATGTAAAGGGGGGGGAAATTGTGCAGTAGTACTTTTATTTTCATGTGAAGCAAACAGTGAGAAGGTGCTTTACTGTGGTGTACCAACTTGGTCATTGTTAGTTGGCTCACTGAAATAGGATTGTACATGATGTCACATGTAAACTACTGGCTGATTTAAAGGATCAGCTAAAATGTAAAATATACATTCAAATGTCTTGGTTTATTATCCCACTATGAAATGTCTACCTCCACCATAACACAGTTGGTGTGCAAAATAACATTATATACCAACAGACAGTTTTCAGAGTTGTAACCATAACACATATACCACAGAAGCTATCTATTTAATACATATGGGGGTATACACTCTGTGTGAGCTTATAGCACTATTTGTTGTATTTTCTTCAGTGCCACTCCCATGTATCTTAAAGAGACCGATATAACAATGAATCAATCCTTTTGAAATATGTGTTGTCCTCTGACACAGAGCTTGTTTGCTATGACACAAACAGGGGACATTTTATTTTTTACCAAAATCACAGGAACTTTAGTTTATTTTGACTAAATCCTTAAAACTTTAGTAAATGAAACAAACATGTCTGCATGAATGGGAACCTATAAAGATGAATAAGAAAATTCCTTTTTATTTTATTTGGGGTAACTGATCCTTTAACCTGCTCTCTTTACCTGTGATATCATGTAACACCCTCTGCCACTATGTTAACTGACAATACAATTTAAGTGTTTACTTGACTTGACATAGTCATGACTCTCACCTGAGGTTCTAGGACAAAAACAAGAAAAAAACATGTTCCTGTGTGAAAACATTTTGCTACAAAAGAATATAAAATATTGATCTATTCCTATGAACCAAACTGGATCTTCTGTGTTTTCTCTTCTCAAAACATCTTACACTAAACATATTACATTCCTTTGATTACTAACCTAACCCTTCTATGCTTGAAATGTTACCTTACGGTTCTGTTCAAACCCACAATACAAACTAAATCAGTGTGTTTCCTATCCTGCTGTCTTTGTTTACTGGGGATGGGAAGGGTTTGCCTCCTAAGGTCCAGCTGCTGTAATCAGGCCAGTTGCTGCTGACTCACCTTATCGCTGCCCTTATTACAAATCACCGGTACATGCAGCTCCTGGCCAGAGCCCATAATAAGGTGCTTACGGCAGCACAGAGTAAATATAACCTCCACAAGGGCCAAGTGTTGCATGATAAGGCTGTGATATGCACCTGCCAAAAGTTGATATGACAAAGACATAAACACAAACTGTGGCTACTGTACATCCACATTAATACCTTTTTCGATGGAAAAATATTCAGGTGTTTTGGAACCTTTTTAACTAAAGGTTTGCCATCTAGTCTGGCTAGGAAGAAACGGTTACCTTTGAAGACGATGACACAGACACCCATGATAGCTTTTTGATAGGGTCCTTTTAGTTATGATGTGTACTTCCCTGATTCTTCACACCCCTATCACGTTAAAACTTTACCGAAAGAAAACTTACAGCATCAACTTCAGGTTCCCCGCAACTACTACTGGTTAATTCAACATATAATTCCTTTATTTGGTAGATGGCTTTGGACACTGAAAACCCAATGCAATGCTAAATGTTGATATGCCAGTCCTTGCTATGATATTGGATGGTCAGAAGGACCTGAATGCCGACTGAAGGCTGGGGTGACAGTCCATGGAGCCCCTCTTGAGGATTCTGCCATCAAAGAACACTGCTGGTTACATGAGGTATGTTTGCTGATCTCAGTCCAGGGCCATATCCAGGATTTCCTAAATACCGAGGTCCAAACATGCCGAGATTTTTGGGATTTTCATGATCTAGTTAGGTGCTTTTTAAGTCCTATGGGGGGTCACAAATTGGATAATATATTGATTTCAAACCATGTCAGTGGGCTGCAGCATCAATTCTTTTTTAAAGTGTAATGCATAACAATTAGTTGATTGTTACTATTAATGATCTGGACATGCAGAAGAGGCTAAAATGATCACACAACATTGTCAACATTCATTTTCCATGTCTCTCTCCTTTCCATAACCTGCCCCCTCTCTTCCATCTTCTTTAGTCTCTATGTCTTCTTCCTGTTCATAACTCTCTCTGTCCTCTACTCTTTCTCTTTGTTCAATCTCTCCCTCGTTGTTCACTTTTTGCTCCTCCTCATTTGTCGCTCCTGTCAGTGAATTAAAAGCAATTCAGCAATTTAGTTCATTTCATTTGTTTGTTTGCATTATTTATTTTAACTTTAAATCTGTTTTGTTTGATTCTCAAAAGAGAACAAAGATGTAAGCAAATTGTGTTTTATACAATTGTATGTTATGACATAACAAAGATATATGTTGTTTTAAAATTATGCCTATTGTCTATATTGTAAATGAAGACTACGTTATAGATAGATGGGGTTATTAAGCCGACATTCTTTTGTGTGACTGTTCCTCCCTGACTTCCATCACTTTCTCTCTCTCCCTTTCTCTCTGCCTGTCCTGTCTCTTCCTTACCAAAGCTGAGCTTCGACTGACGTAGTCTTTTCATTATATCTGAGTCAGTGTAAAAAGAAAACCATAAAATGTTATATCTTCAATGTTTTACTCAAATTTAAATGAAAGAAAAGCATTACAACGTTTGTTAAAAGGTAATCCTTCTGACATTGGATGAATGTAATTAATGTTAGCTCTCCAACTAGTTTATTCACGCAATTTAAACCAAAGTATAGCCTATAGCTGCAATATAAGTTAGTGTGCATGTTGTCGGACGTCCACTGACTAACGTAGAGCGTTCACACAGGATCTGCTGGTCATATGATGTCCTGAAGAACAGAAACACAAGCAGCCCGCTGGACTCAGATCTCCAGATACCTCATCACTCCTCCACTGCTCCGGTTCAAGTCCGGGCTGCGGTGGTTTGTTGATACCAACGTTGATACATGTCGTCTTCTTCTGTTTGCTTTAATCGAGGCTATGTAGTTATGCAGCGCCCCCATCGGCAGTAAATGGAAGTACTTCAAATAATCCCTTTTACTGCAATTATATCACAAGTTTTGTATACACAGCTCGGAAAAAATTACCGAGGTCCGGACCTCGGTGACCTCAATGGTGGATACGGCCATGTCTCAGTCTACTGGTTGCCAAAAAACATACAAAATGGTTTCAGAATGGTGCCTACAATCTGCAGATTGGTGCTAACTAGAGCCAAGAAAATGGAATCCCTTTGCCAGGACGTCATCCCACGGCCAACCGCTGAAGCACAGGATGAGGTTGGCAAAAGCATTGCACGGCCTCCTGTTCTTCAGGTATGTGGATGCCATTGATGGCTGCCATGTCTGCATAAAGACTCCCAAAAGGACCCAAGTGCCAGGATTACCTTGGCAGAAAGCTCTTTCCATCATAGGCAATAATTGATGGGAAGGGCCTTCATCAACACCTTTGTGGGTGTGGCGGCTCAATACCCAGTTACATTTGAGTCGCCGAGAGGCTAAACTTGGCTTTAAACTGTGACGCGTTTTCGAAAAGAAAGTCCATGTTGAAGCAATATAGTTGTAAGGATATTTAATAAACAAAATCAAAACATAGTAACTATGGACAAAACGGTGTTTTACTTTGTAGCGGCCAAAATCATATAGAACTAAAACAGATAGTTAACTTAACAGCCGCTGAGGCAGTAGTTAGCGGATCTTACGCAGGGCAATGATCCAGGTCCAGACAAGATTCTCCGTTGTGCATTTTATTCCTATAACAAAATACAATGAACAGGTTTCCTATATCTCTTTCCTTGAGCCTTTCCTATGGCTTTCCCTTGTGTAGCTTGAAACACCCTGTGGCTTTAAACCGTTTGCCTACTAGTGCTCTGGCTCCCACCACCCACCTGTCTCCAATATATACAATTACACCAGGTGCTCTAATCACCCAGTGCCCAAAACATGCCTTCAAAATAAAAGCATAGAAACTACTTTAACTTATGACGCTAACTAAGAATACATAAATGATAATAATAAACACTATAAACAGCAAGAAAATAAATGTTAAACTATTAAATAATAAAAAGAGATATATATATCTCCAACAGTGGGTATCCTGGCTCCTTCCAAGATTCTTTCACACACAGTGACGAAAATACGCCATTTTGCTGGAGGTGCAAAGCTAAACAGCTAGCTAACATAACCAGGCAGAGCGCAATCGTTTTTCTATTTCTATTTCTATTCTGAAGAAATCGCTGTAGGCCTATGTCTTCGGATTATATCTCTGGACTTGAGGGATGTGGTCTCAGTCGTTACTGGCGTAAACTAGAGCTGTGTGGGTTGTCTGATTGCCCTTACAGACTTCCTGCAGATTTATGGGAAAATGACCCTCGAAAGTGGCCTCCGGTGGATTTTGGCAACATCTATGTGTATCTTCTGGAAACACCAGGTGAATACCCCACTTGTCACAATAATATTATCATGCCATTGCATATATGTGGTATTTTAGAGTTGACTAGATATTGAATAAGGCAATAGACTATGATATTCAGTAGGCTACAGGAAGCTTAGCAACATCAAGACTGTTACAGGATTTTTATTTTGGAAAGTATATTTTTTTCTTACTTCTCACTTTTTTTATTATATTTTATTATATCATAACTTAGTACTTTTTTCTTAACATAGGTAACATTAAGCTGTCTGTGGCTCTTTCCTGCTGTAACGATGCAAATGTCCCCTCTGTGGGACTAATAAAGGTATTCTGACTAGTCTAGGGCCTGTAAACATAACCTCATCATTGGCCATTGATATAATTTGGTACTACCAGCATTGTAGCTATTGTCACTGTGTTAAGCCTTACATTGATGCTTACCAGCTGTCAAATCAAAGGTAGTATATCCTACTATGTTTGATGTTTAATTATAAGGTGACAGTGTATGTTTTACCTTTGTGTTTCAACAAGGTGTCCACACTAGAGAAGCGATGAAAAACTACAAAGCACTAGACTCCTACAAGCTGCTGGAATCTGGTTGGGTGCAGACAGTGAGGCATATCATTCCTGATGACACAACCCTCACTGTCCTGAGAGCTGACGTGACACCGTCATTCCGTGTTAATGAACCACCGCATCATCCATGGGCAGCCGTTACCCAGCGTGGCGATGTGGTTGCTGCTCACTATGACTGCAAAGTTGGGTATGTAGATTCCAGTATGTAGAAACTAAATGTTTACTATGAACATATTCTGGTTGTATATTGTTTTTTGAAAACAATTAAATTACATAGGAATCATTGGAAATATGAAAACATTTCACCTTTGGTGGATGTCTTTCTCACAGAAAACAATGCCAGAATATTGACTTGTAGTTTGTTGAACTTTTACGTTAATAATAATAATAATAATAATAATAATAATGTATGTGTTGATTTATGTGTGTGTCTATAGGCTTGGTGAGTCATGCTCCCATATTGGAGGTCTGCGCTACAAGGTGGAGATGATCGTCAGAGTCGGCGGAGCAAGAGATCATGCCTACACTGATGTTCTCTGCACATGGAACGAGGCGAGCATGAAAGGTGTGCAACCAGCTCGAGTGGCCGACATCAACTTTTATGGTGATAAGCCCAAAGAGAAGGTGGTTGCCAACAACGCGCCAGCTCGTCGAGCAGACCCCCAACCCGTCTCCTCTGATGTATTTGAAGACTTCCTTATGTCCCTTCTTGCTGCCTCCAATCCAGTCATGCCAGTTGGGCTCAGCCTCTTCGGCTCGACTTCTTCAAACTTCGCCCCAAAGAAAGCTGTTGTACCCTCACAGAAAGTCCCTCCAGGGCTGCGGTCCCTTTACAGAGGTGTGGAGGGTTTCAATTCCCTTGATGAGGTGTACAGTGCTGCCACACAAACTATGAAACTTGACCACAAAGATGTGGAGCATATTGGTAATGTCACCAAGCTGCAGTCCAAGTCTTTGGTGTGGTACGAGCAGAGGGCTGGTCGAATCACCTCATCCGTTTCCCACTCTGTTCTTCGCACCAGCACTACAAAGCCGTCACAGTACCTCATAAAATCCATATGTTGTGACAGGCCATCAAACTTGAAGAGGACTGCAATTGTGTGGGGGAACGAACATGAACAAGTTGCCAGGCAGCAGTATGCTGACGGGGCCATCTCTTCAGTGCACAGTGATCTCAAAGTCAACAACTGTGGACTCCTCATCAAAAGGGAGCAGCCTTTTCTCGCTGCCTCTCCAGGTGCCATGCTGGCATGCTCGTGTCATGGGATGGGCGTGTTGGAGATAAAGTGTCCATTTAAATTTCGTGAGATGAGTGTAGAAGAAATGAGCAAGGAGAAAGACAGTTGTCTAGACCAGAATCTCGAGCTCAAGGAGTCACACCAGTACTACACGCAAACGCAACATCAAATGTATGTGACTGGTGCAAGCTATTGCGACTTCCTTGTGTGGCTGCCCACTGGGGGTCATGTATGCACAGTTTTCCCTGACAAGGAGTACACCCTAACTTCTGTGCCTGTTTTAACAGCATTTTGGGAGGGACATATTCGCCCTGAGCTGTTGTTCAGAAAGTTGGAACTGGGTACTAAGCAAACTGAACATGGCAACAAGCAGGGTTATTGTTCGTGTGGATCCGCAGATAGTGTACCCATGCTAGGGTGTGATGATGACAAATGCACACACCAATGGTTCCACTGGGCTTGCGTTGGCATTACCAAGGAGCCTAAGTCCAAAACGTGGTACTGCGACAATTGCAAGTCGAGCAACACCAAGAGAAAGCGACAAAGGAGACAGTGAACGTTTCGACAGTGAACGTTTTTCAAAGTATGTGTAGTATAGTTTTTCAAAGTATGTGTAGTATATCCAATTCTGCCATGTTTTTCAAAGTATGTGTAGTATATCCAATTCTGCGATGTTTTTCAAAGTATGTGTAGTATAGTTTTTCAAAGTATGTGTAGTATATCCAATTCTGCCATGTTTTTCAAAGTATGTGTAGTATAGTTTTTCAAAGTATGTGTAGTATATCCAATTCTGCCATGTTTTTCAAAGTATGTGTAGTATAGTTTTTCAAAGTATGTGTAGTATATCCAATTCTACCATGTTTATAAATGTGTGTTCATGTTATGTTTAATAAATGTTTATATCCGAGAAGGATTATTAATTCTGCTCGTATGTGATCTCATATTGTGGATCATTGTAGTCCTTCATAAGCCCAGATGAAATTACAATTTAAACGATAGTGTTGGCAACATGTATTATTTATGGAACACAAACAAATCCATGAAACTCTTATACAAAGACACCAGGTCAATATTTGAACAAAGAAAATAATACAGAAAATATGGATGGAATCCTAGGTAAAGTATCACAGAATCAACATACAAAATATAACATGGTCAACTCTAAATGTAAGCATGTGAACTAGCAACCACACATACAAATTAATTCCTTGTATACAATCCCACCCCCAAGGTTAGTCAAAATTGCACATACCCCAACTATCTTATCTGCACTTGATTTGTCTACCTGATCTGCCTCATCCTTCAGAGATTTAATATGTCGAATCGGCAAAGTGCCTTGCAAAATAACAAAACGATTTTTCATTAGGCCAATCACACGCTCAATATGAATTCTCACCGATGACAATTTCCTAGAGGATTCAAGATCTTTGGCTGGTAATTGACTCTGCCCTTTAGTGAATGCTGGTGTGAGCAGCTCTACACCAGCAATACCCGCAAACTCTTCCTTCATTGTAAACCCCCTATCCGCTAGAACTTGGTCACCCGGGTGATGGTCACATTTAGTCAAGAATCCGCTTTGATGTACTAGTTCCACATCGCTCACCCTCCCACCCCAGGCATCAGACAGAAAACAAATGGCACTAAGTGGGTTACATCCAATAAGAAACGTCATAGTGGTGTGACGCTTATAATTTGACCAGACTTGGGCACGAGCTTTAAGGTTCCCTGGAGATTCAATGAACACTTCAAAACAATCTATTGACGCATTTCCACTGCAACGGGGTAGCCCCGTTTAAGCGTCCCTAAGCGTCCTCGCTCAGGCCTCGGGCTGCCTCGCTGGCCGGCCGAGGCCGTGGCGCATTTCCATTACAGTTTAGGACCTGGGGTAGCAACCATAGACTGTATATATAAATGGACGTAGGGTCCGTGACGTCACCCATAGGATTCTGCAGAGTTGCCGTGAAGCCCTTAGTAGGCGGAGTCGGCCACTAACGGCTCAACAGTTACGTCAGAGTTCAACTCCCGCCTTCTCCAGCCTGCTCCAAATAAGGGCAAAGAGGCGGAGCCGAGGCGGGACCTGCTGCCACCGAGCTGGAAGTTCCAGAGCTAGCTGAAGCTACCAAGCTAAGCTAACATGCTCCCCATCGTTTCTAAGGTAAGCGGCCTTGAAACTATTCAGCAAAACTATAAATTATAATCTAAGTTATTGAGTTTTTAGCATAATACTTCAGAATCTTAAAACCCCTTAACGTTTGTATGTAATTGTGCTAAATTCAACACTGGAATCAAGCAAATATTAATGTTTGCATGACATTAGTTATTTATATTTTGATATCACTTAACTATACGTTTAATACATTTAAGTCAAGCTAAGGTACATGTGATGGTAGCTAGTTAGTGCTCTTACCTGTGATGCCTCCTCCAAACAGCATTATAACCAGACTGTATTATTCAAACTAAGTACCAGTTCTAGATCCTTGACTTTAGACAACCAATTCAAAAGACAAAATGTATTTAAAGACCAATCTTTATTTGAATGTGCCTCTTAACATGAGATATTAGTTATACAGTAATAGTATTGACAATCTAAAAAAACTGAGCAACTCAACAGTCAACTTTATGTTTCTTATTGTCTAAAGCATTTATTATTTTCATTTCCCCCCTCTCATATTCAGTGTGGACGGATTGAGACAGCCTGGTGTCCAGAGAGCAGCAGAGACTTCAGGGAGAAACCTCTGTGTGATGGACGTCCTGTCTGTTGGTGTGGAGAGGACTGAGGGTCTTTCCTCTGCGAGAAGATCCAGGCCTGATGGAGGAGCCCATGCTGGGCAAAGCTGATACCAACTGCACAGGCCTAGTCTGTCACGTTATTTGACTTAATGTGTTTACTTATACATTTGATAGGTTTACACCTTCTGTCCATATGTGCTTTTTATTTAAAACATTTGATTAACTTTTGGTTCACATTTCAATAAATTGTATTTGTATTTGCATTCCTTTTGTCCATTATTCTTACTGAAAATGTTAGATTACACATTCCCATCTGACTGAAGATTGGCCCCATTTATTTGTGACGTTGCAAACTCTGCGGTACAAGACACAAGTGATGTGAAGCTCATAAAGTGAGGCAAATAGAAATAATCAGTGGATGGAGTGTAGATGTGGAAATAGCTGACTGTTTTTACAATACAAGTAGTTTCTTAGTGAATGTCCTGTACTGGTCTTAAAATCTCATAACATCAGCTTTTAATGTTCGTCTTGGATGTTCTTCTTGACCCTCAGAGAAGGAGAAAATGTCGTGTCTTTCAGGCATGTCCTTTCCTAACAAAAATGACAGGAAACATAAAACATATTATTGCAGAACAAGTGTGTTATTTATGAAAGCGGTGTGTTTGTGTGTTTAGGGGCTGTAGATATAATTATTTTGTAATTGTAATGTTTTTATTTTATTTTAACAGTGAGCAATCAGATTATGAATGAACAGTATGAAGTTCATCAACATTTAAATATATGTTATTATCAAAATAATATTTAATTGTTACAAAACGTAGTGCAACTGTAGAAGCTTGCTCTGTTTTCTCACTGAAAGAATAACTTTTACCACGTTTTACAGACAATATTGAGAGATAAATAGTAGCAGTTCTCACTATGTGTTAAATATCTTTGCCTTCAATACATTAAATTAGAGAGCTGACAAAGTCATATTGCTAAATATCTAATTGTAACTTTTTGCATGGAATAAACCCTCAACTTAACTGATGTGTAGGTGATCTAGTATTTAGTATTGTTTATTGGAATGTATATCAGTGTATTCAAGTCAATACTTCATTCATTTAAACCAATATATTTCTTGATTTTTGTACAGTATGAAAAAAGAGTCTTTGTACCTGAGCTGAAGTTCACTGCTGTGAGGAGTCCAGTTCTGTCTCTCACTCTCTGGTCCAGCCTGTCTGCATCACCTGGACAGCTTAAACAAACAGATATATATATATATATATATATATATATGTAAAGTACCATGTGTAAAAACAATATAACTGATTCTCTGCTGTTGAACATGTTGGATTGTGTATTGTCCGAGTCAGGGTCCTTTTTATTTTACTGTAACTTTGGAAGTTGTGTTACCAATGCTTACTGTTTATTTGATACCCATTTGGTAATGCAATTAATAAAAACAACAAGGTTTGGGTTCGTTCTTCAGATGACTGTGACGTTAACGTGTAAGCTCAATAATGAACTCCAGCTCAATCAACCATATTGTAATATCTAAGTAATCATCTTGAAATATGACATTAATAATTGTAATATACACACATCTTATTGTGAGGTTGATTTCACATAACTACTTCGACATTAGCTTGTCTACATACTTGAGCATAGCCAATTTAAATTAACCTTATATGCATCCAGTTCTACCTACATAATAAAATATCTCTAAGTTACAAGGATGTAACCTTATTTTATCAACCTCAAACAGAAGCCGTTTGTTCAACAGTATTATCCCACTTAACACTTGTCTATTTCGTTTTAACCTTTATATATACAGTTGTGGTGACCACCTATTTAACCACTGGGACATAATTCAAACTTGGAACTACAGTTGCGGTTATTGTTCCCACACGGACATGTTATGGGTTACCTATAAATAGGTGTGCCCTCTTGGCTCTCTCTCTTGTCGACCCGGGCTGCGACCCGACAACATGTCCTTTTCTGCTCCTCATTAAAGTTCCCTTTTGCACCTTCGATGCACCGCCTCTGACTCCATATCTCTCGGCACTACACTGGTGACCCTGACAAGTCTCGAGAAGTTTCCGGGACGGACCCGAACACGGCAAAAGGAACTCATGTTTCTTTCTCGAAATGCCGGGGATTTTTGGAATCGTCCGTGGCTGCCACCGGCACGCGGACTGAGGCTCGGTGCGCGCACCGCAGAAGAGCTGGGAACGTTGCTTGCCGTTCCTGCATCGGCTTTCCAACCAGCAGGGGGACGATGCACGACCTGCTGGGTCGACCAGCAAACCGATTGCTACCTCGTGGGCTTGTTTCTTCGGGGCGTGCGGCTGCACGTCCTGGCTGCGCGGGCTGACGACGACTAGCGGCTAACCACGAGGGGCTAACGACGGCTAGCAGCTACCCATGGCAGCCAGCTAACGGCTTCCGGCTAGCGGCCGTCGACACCAGCTAACAGCTAACCACTACAGCTAACGGCTAGCAGCTACCGACGGCTAACAACGACAGCTAACAGCTAACAACGGCTAACAGCTAACGACAACTAGCAGCTACCGACGGCTAACAACCCCTTACGACGGCCCGTCCCCGGTGTGGGTGCCCTCGCCCTCGTTAGGGCCCCTGCCCTCTCCTGCGGCCCCCTTTCGTGGCCCGTTCCATGGCCCGGTCCTCACCTGCGGCCCCACCCTCCTCGGCCCTTGTGATGTTTCCTCCACGGACGTGGGGATATATTTTTTTGCCATGTTTGAATTCTGGGGGGGCTTGTGTGGTGACCACCTATTTAACCACTGGGACATAATTCAAACTTGGAACTACAGTTGCGGTTATTGTTCCCACACGGACAGGTGTGCCCTCTTGGCTCTCTCTCTTGTCGACCCGGGCTGCCACCCGACAACATGTCCTTTTCTGCTCCTCATTAAAGTTCCCTTTTGCACCTTCGATGCACCGCCTCTGACTCCATATCTCTCGGCACTACACAGTCTATGATTTTAAGTTGGAGGCTACGATTAGCATCGTTAGCACCGATGTAGCTACCACTAGCTTACATGCTAACCCAAGCCTTACTATTCATTACGTAGCTGATTAAAATCATTAACACATAAATAAAGCACTCAAATTTTACTTACCGCATTCATGCACCGTCTGTTTTAACCGCAGATCGAGTCACAATAGTCCGATATATAAGCATGAAGAACAAACAATCACGGCCGGCTACAAGTTGTGTTTCCTGGATGAGCTGAGCAGGCAGAGTCCCTGTAGCTTCACGGAGCAGCTAGCGGAGAGACAAGAAGCTAACAGCGGCAGGCACTTGACAGAGCCGTCACTCAATGTGACCACGCCCTAATTTATGCACACACTTTAAGACCTAATATAAATAAAAGGGTCGCGTTAGAAAACAATTCACTCACAGATCCATAATCATGAAGGTGGAATCTAACTATATCGATAATAAAATGTATGGAGCCAGGGAGAGAAACATGTTTTTTTCTGCTGTAAAGTTGGGCATTTTAACATGGGGGTCTATGGAAATTGCTCCTTTCTGCAGCCATCGCCTATCGGCCATATATGAACTGCAGTGTGTGGCACTTCCGTATTGGCTTCCCGGCTCTGCCCCAGAGTTTGCCGCTTGGTAGCAACGCAGTGTAGGCGGGGCGATCAGCTTTTTGGCGGGCTTTTTGGGCGGAGCGACGCTGGGTAAAACTGCAGTGGCGTCATCTTCAATGCGACACAACTCACAAAACACACACAACAATGGAGGATGTGGAAGCGATCGTTTACTTGTTTCTTGGTGTGTGGCTTGTTATCACAGCAAGAAGGAAAGTGATCACAGCAAGCAGGAAAGTGATCACAGCAAGCAGGAAAGTGATGTTTCAAAGTAGGCTGCGTATAGCAAGACGAGATACAGAAGAAGCTGACGAGAGAGTTGTGGAAGTCCTACAACGCTGCAGAGACTACAACAGGACTTACTACTCGGTAAGCTAACGTTCGCTAACTAGCCATGTGTTTAGGCTCACGCTCACAATACGACCAAAGTGTTTCAAATATTTAATTAATTGTAGCTACCACTTTTACGTATTAAAATATGTATGCTTTTGTTTGTGTATTTCAGAAGTTACGTCGCCGCATCCATGTGTTTGGATGCTCGACCGAGCTACCGAGTGGTGGTCTGTGATTGTTCCATCTTTCACACACACTCAGTGGGTGGATAACTTCAGGATGTCTGAGGAAACATACACCTACCTGTGCAACAAACTGCGACCAGCGATGGAGAGACGGGACACAACATTCCGCGTGTGTATACCTCTAAAGAAGAGAGTGGCCATCGCACTGTGGAAGCTTGCTACCGGCTCAGAGTAGAGAAGCATTGGACATCTTTTCGGAGTGAGCAACACCACTGTGTGCCGGTGTGTGCGAGACTTCTGTGCTGCTGCAGAGGCGTTGTTAGTACCGGAACTAATTCGTTCACCAGACTGGCAGAAGTTTGCAGAAATGGCTGCCTACACTGAGAACAGGTGGGGGCTCCCTCAGTGCGTAGGTGCTATTGATGGATCACACATACCCATCTTGGCACCACAGGAATACCACTGTGACTATTTCAACCGGAAAGGCTGGCACTCCATCATCCTTCAAGGAGTTGTAGATGGAAAGGGACATTTCTGGAATGTGTTTGCAGGAATGCCTGGGAGCATGCATGACGCTCGGGTTTTGAGGCTGTCCTCATTGTGGGAGTTAGCCAGTCGTGGCAACTACTTTCCACATTGCACCAGGGACATTGGTGGGGTGAATGCTGGCTATTACATGCTTGGAGACAATGCCTATCCCTTGCAACGCTGGCTCTTAAAACCCTTCCCAGACACTGGACGGCTGACAGCAGAACATGTGGTATACAACAAGAAAATTTGCAGCGCACGGGTTGTGGTTGAGAACGCATTTGGTAGACTGAAGGGAAGGTGGCGTTGCCTCATGAAAAGAAATGACTGTGATGTGAAACTTGTGAAATCCATGGTGCTAACATGCTGTGCTCTGCATAACCTCTGCGAGAGTCATGGAGAGGACTATGATGATGGGTGGAATGCACCAGCAGCCGCAGAGCCTGGGGTAGCAGCGGCTCAAGGTGCAGAGGAGGAGGGCGCTACCTGAATATCTAAATATGCATTGTATTGTATTCATTGTATTGAACATAAATAAATCCTTTTTTTTTTCATATACATGTGTTTGTCAAATGTTTTAAACAAATATTATCTGAATTGAATATTTGAAATTCAAGCACCAGTAAGTACTGCCCCATAATAACATTTGAGGAAATATCAGATCATGAAAAGAAAATCTTTCTAATCAATTAAGCGAATATCAAAGCTAACTATAAACATAAATACTAAAGTGTAAAACACAGCAAAACTATATTCATAAATGCAAGTGTAAAATAGTGTGGACAATTGTAAACTTGGATGGAGGCTAAAGTATCCACAATATAAAATATATTAAAATATAACCTCAATCTTTCTTCTAGACATGTTAAAAGCATGCTTGAATGCGTTATAGGTTTCTTTTGTTCTCTCGTCTTTGAAATATATAAGGAATGTGTTGTTTGAGTCTAGTAGAACGAGGGTATTACAATTGAGAAATGTCTACATGTATTATATATTTATCATGTATTCTTAATACTATTACAAAATAAACATGTAATAATGTTTTAGAGGAGGACCTCAAGCTAGCAAACTCAATTTCTTGCTTTAAATCTCTTAAAACTAAGGGGCTTTTTCCTAACTGATGGTGTTTGTTATTCCTTTATAAATTCATGTATGTTTATATCTTCTCTAAATAAAGATTATGTGAATCTGATTTTTTTCTGTTGGGTGCCATTCATTATCAACAAGAGATAAGATAAGTCAAAGAAGTACTTTAATGATGGCAGTATACAAAAAAAAAAATGGTGTATCAAAAAGGCATGCCATTAAACAATACATATTAAAAATTATAAACTGTATTGCAGCCAGCATACATGGCATTGTACAAATAAAATGAACATTTTAAAGAACATAAATAAACAAGAAAGTACAAATTTAAAAAGTAACTAGAAAAAAATATATAATATGTACAATAACTATTAAGGTTATTTTAAGTTGGACGAGGAGGAGACGGGCCACGTCGGCTGCCCAGTCCCCCTAGCACCTCGCCAAGAGTGCGCAGGAAGGCTAGGTTGAAGGTCTCTGTTTGAGCGGCCTCCTCCCTTCTCAAGGCGGCCTCCTCCCTTCTCAAGGTGGCCTCCTCCCTTGCCTCCTCCCTTCTCAAGGCCGCATCCAACTCCCATCTCCGCTCAGCAGACGCTTTGGCCCAGTCCAGGTGCCATTCCAGCTTGGCCATGTGCTGTTCATGGTGCCGCTGGGCCCGATCCTCTCCTCCTCGTTTCCTCTTGCCTGGGTGACCATAAGATAATAATTAGCAATAAGGAAAAAACACAGGACAGGTACAGGTCACACAAGGATATAAGAATAACATGTATAAACAGAACAACAGTAAGGTGAACTAAAGAAAGTTCTGGCCCTAGATGTTTACAGTGATTGTGAAAGTGAATTACATTATGTCCAGCCTGTTGATAATGAATATAAATATATGTATATGATTGGATGTCACACACAACTGTACTAGCTGCTTACTAGCTAAGACTTTACTTGTAACAGAGCATTTCCACACAGTGGTATAGCTTATTTTAATTACTGACGATGGATGATCCAAGGTTTAAAAAAACAAAACACAATTCCAGTCGTTTTGCCATTTCTATTTCTTACCTAGAACCACACGCTGCGGTGTCGTGATGGCACTCGGTGTTGGTGGTTGAGTCGGGTTAGGGTCTTCGGCTGGTGTCTGTGGTCGAGCTGGGGTCCGTTCTGGATTCAATGACGATGTGGACGGAACACTGCCATCACCCGTTGTTCGGGAATGTTCCTCCTCACAAGTCCCAATGTAATCATCTAGAACAGCAAAATGACTTGTTAATTCCACAAACTACTGCAGCACAATACTAAATAGCAACAACAACTATAGAAAAGAAAAACTGAACGTAAACAATGGCACATATGGTGTTAGCAAACAATAGACTACTGCAGCACAATACTAAATAGCAACAACAACTATAGAAAAGAAAAACTGAACGTAAACAATGGCACATATGGTGTTAGCAAACAATAGACTAGCTATGTAGCTATGTAGCTCTTCGGGGCTCCATAAAAGCATGGGTTGTCGAACATTAATGTAAGGATAAAATAGACTTATTTGTTAGAAGTGAGCGTACCTTGCAGGGACTCCAGTAAAGCCGTTGCAGAGTCCAGGCCTCCCTCCCTCCCAACGTTGGCCGGTCTATGGCCGTAAATCTGGTCCAACAAGTCGAACCACATCCATTGTTTGCGACCCGCACCACTCGTGTTATTGTTGTCCTTTATTATGCGATATTCACTCTTCATCTTTTTAAGTTTTTCCCTACACTGCAGGAAAGTCCTTGAAAATCCGCGTTCGGACATCTGTGCAGAGACATCCTGGAACACTTTTACATTTCTTGTTGTTCCGTCGAGCTCCCGCTGGATTTTATCATCCCCAATGAGATGAAGGAACGTCGTCACCTCCTCGGTCGACCACGGTGTGCTTTTCTTAACAAACGTAGCCATTTTTGTAGCTCCTCCGTTTACAAAATGCTGTTTATAAAAATGCTGCTAGCTTGCTTCTAAATATATATGCGACGCTAGGGATGAACTCGCGCGCGATCTTGTGACGATTCTCTCTGACCAATCAGCAGTCGAGAGTGTTGACGTCACAGCCCTGGCCTGGGGCCTATACTACGAACCTGGTTCAACCTAACCTGGATATGTTTGAGTTAGCCGGTTGGCCTAATACAAAACATACGCGCTCTCGCTAAACTGTACTACGACGCTGGTTATCAAGTGGATCGCTCAAGCCAGCCGTGTCCTATCTAGTTAGGTGCGCGTTCACATGAAAGGGGTTGTATTTGGAGCATTCGACCAATCACAAACATGGAGAAGCGTACTGACAGCACAGCGTCATACTTCCTGAATGAAAAGTGAACTTTAATACTAGTCAAAAATGAAGAAGTTAAACTTTAAACATCCATGACTTAAACACTTTATCCAGGATAAAAGCCACATAGCTGCACCTGCAAGGTGAATACAGCTGGAAAAAGAAAAAGTGTTTGAATGCGTACATTAACAGGTTTATGATATCACTGCCCCGTCTAAAACACGATCTGACTTCAATTACATTTGTCTCGAGTGTTTCGTCAACTTATGTGTTGCTTAAAATAATACTTCTGCATACAGTATGTGACACTGTGAGTGTTGCACGGCCAGATACGGCTCAGCTGACTCAGATAAGGAGATATATGATACATTATGAAGTGATATGCCGCGGACTGTACTTAATGTACTCTGATCCGGTTACTTATGTTGTGGCCGATATTTAAGTAAGCTTTCTTAACGCTAATGTTATAATAGTCAGATTGCTCTGAAGATGGAGGTGATATTCTATTCATGTTCACGTTCACACAGTCGGTGATTTTTGCCGGCCGTCTTTCCTGCGACGGCAGTTTTTCTGTATTTCCTTTCTCCTGTAATATGACTTGATCGCTTTAAACTCCGCACACTGAGCTCTGATTGGTCAGCAGGCGGTGCTTTCACTGAGTTGAGCTCTTAGCCTGCAACCTAACCTGGTCCCGACCAGGTTAGCTGCTTAGCATATATTACCATGGAGATCTAGCCTGCTAAAAAGAGAACCAGCTTCGGATGACCGGAAAGCCGGAGTTTTCCCTGAATTTAGCCGGCTAAGCGAAAATCCTGCTTCGCAGTATACCCCCCTGGTCTGATAAATAGAACCACGATTTTATGGGGCCGGAAAAAGAGGGAAAAAGTACCCGCTAGCCGGTACTAGGCTATATGGAAATGCCAACAAAAACTGGCTTGGCCGCTTGAGGACGGTTAAGGACGCTTAAACGGGGCTACCCGCTGCAGTGGAAATGCGCCATATGATACAAGTCAGTCTAGGGTACAGAGCCTTGAATGCAGGTGGCATATTAGAAAATATGCGCTCCCTCTCTGGCCAACTAACAACACGCTTCAGTTTCACAAAGGCTACATCCATCCACTTCCAAAAATGATCTATGAGCGTGCTCTGAGGGATGCCTACCTGGTCTGCCAAATACTCAAACTTCATGCCATGTTTCAACTTCACTATCATATAAAAAAACTGATCAATGTAGGGGATGGATGGGGTACCTTTGCATATCATCGAAACTAGCAAGAATTGAAAAGTGGCTAGAAAAATGGGCCAAGTTAGTCCGGTGTAATACTGACACTTCTCATTGTTGTCAGCAACAGTGTTCGAAGACAGCCGGACAGAGTTGAGGGTGGCCCTAGCATGGTCCCTCTCAGCAAAAGCAGCATCTCTTTCCGCCCTGAGTGCAGAGATCTCATCAAAGAGCATCTGTTGAGGCACGGAAGGTGGAGACACTGAACTGGTGGACGGTTGAGGCGAATCAGGAGTAGGTTGATGCTGTGGAGGTTCAGAGGATGCAAGGGATGTGTCCTGCACTCCAACGGGGACTGCGTAAGCCACTCTGCACTTCTTTTTTGAGGGCCCATTTGCTTTGCCAAGCATCTTCTTGCCATGACGAGACATAGCATTCGAGAACCTAATACACACAAACATTACATATACCAGGGGTTAGGGTGGTGCGATTATGGCAAAAATCATAATCACGATAATTTGGGTCAATAATTGATATCACGATTATTAAATACGATTATTCATTGACTTAGAAAAAATCTATTTATTGAACTTTAAAACAAATAATAATTTGAACAGTATATTTTTAACAGTTGTTTACCCTGAACGTATAATTCAACTGAAAAACCAATACAAACATAAATTAAATAAATGATACATTTATATTTATATATATCATTTATATAAAATACAATTAATGATAACTGACACCTACCCACAGCTGGTATGTTATTGTAAAATGGTATACTTCACATCTATCACAACAGTATTACAGTGTTCGATTTAGGCCAGGCATATCATCAGTATATACATGAATTTTCCGCAAACCTTCTCAGTTTCTGGCACTTGTCAGCTGTTGGTAGTTTCCCAGGCGTAGCAAATTTGGTCGGGATGTAATCTGGATGGCCGAGCTCCTTGGAAGGCTGCCCTGAAAAACAGATAAGAGCAACCATGATGCTATGCTACCATGCTATGATTCTGCTGTAGAGGAAGGTAAACAGTAGTTTGGTCCAGTCCGGGCTAGCGGCGGACATCAGATTAATCATAAACATAGTAGTTGTTCTGAAATACAACTTCAACTTACCAGAAATGAAGTGTGCCGAGCAGATGTACACATATTGCACGGTGTCCTTGGGTTTCCACGGAGTGATGGCATCGACGCGAGCGCAAGCTCTCGCCCACTGGGCCCTTCGTCCTGGCTGTTTTTTGTGACTGGGGAACTTGAAGAAAGAAAACTTGGATTTTCCATCACTATCTGTCATCGAATGATGATTTCTACAAGTCCCAGCACTACACCACTTCACCATCTTACGTTCAGGTAAACGCTGGCGTTAGTATGATATGCCCATATTTGGACATACGCCCGATCTAGTAAGCGACACATAGTATATTTTAATAACAAGTAAATAAGCCAATACCATTTAGGATTTTATATTATAATGTTGCCAAAGGTTTGTATAACACTATACAGTGATTCAGTGAAAAGTTTAACCAATTTCTAGACATTTTCAAGCTATAAATAGTGAATATGATATTCTATTTTATCTATTTTGTCAGTGTTATGACCTTATAACAGTTGTTTTATGTTTTTTGCATGTGTTTAATTTTTAGCAACTGTCCACTCGGATGTTTTATTCCAAGAGAAAGGATATTGGAAGGAAGGAGGAAGATGACGATGTGGAAGACCCTGACTTTGTCCTACCCACCCACAATCTGGACATTCCAGGCCCAAGTGACATGGGCCCCTCTGCCAAGAGGAGGTGCATGCAACCTGCAGTGCTCCAGGTCGATGACGACGACGATGACGACGACGATGGTGACAACGAGCAGCCAGCCCTACAAGCCAAGAGGCCCACCAAACCCAGGAAGTCAGCAGCAAGGCCAACCACCTGGCACAAAGCTGACCTGGAAAACATAGAACTGCCGGAATACCAGCACTCTCCCCCTGACTACATTGAAACCCCTTTTCAGTACTTCACAATATGTCACTCATATCACCTACCAAACTAATTTGTATGACACTCAAAAGGACATTAACACCACTTTCACCACTAATGAGAATGAGATAATGACATTGCTGTCCATCCTGATGTATATGGGGATTTCAGAGCTCCCAGCTTTTGAAGATTACTGGGCCATAGAGACCAGAGTCCCTCAAGTTGCCAACCTGATGTCCTCAAAGAGGTTCAGGCTGCTGAAAAGGGTTGTCCATTTCAATGACAACACTGAGCTCCCTGGTTCCATTGACCGCTTCTTCAAAATCCGGCCACTGTTCATCTTCCTCAATTACATGACATTGCATTTAGCTGACACTTTTATCCAAAGCGACTTACATTCGACCAGGAAGACACAACCTTGAAGAAAACAGAAAAAAAAGATGGACTTTTATTAATCCCTCGTGGGGAAATTGTTTCTCTGCATTTGACCCATCCTAGTGTTAGGAGCAGTGTGCTGCCATTTTGAACGGCACCCGGGGAGCAGTGTGGGGAACGGTGCCTTGCTCAGGGACACCTCGGTAGCACTTGGTCTTGTTGGGACTTGAACTGGTGACCTTCCAGTTGCCAAGCCAAGTCCCTATCGACTTCGCCACCACCGCCCACAATCATATAAGTACATCAGGTTTCATAGAGCCAAACATTTCAAGTGCTACTCAACTGGCTATAGATAAGCCAGTCCTTTATTAGTATATAAGTGCTCTGTTAGCAGTTCTTAGTTAGGAATTCTATCGCTCGAGTTGGAGTCGAAACAGATGAGTTTTCAGTCTGTGCCGGAAGATGTGCAGGCCTTCTGCTGTCCTGATGTCAATGGGGAGCTCATTCCACCATTTTGGAGTCAGGATAGTGTTTAGAGTTCTAGGTGCGGCCCCGATTAATTTATTCCGGTAAATTACTCTGACCTCACTAATTGACCCGACCGAAGTTACTGAGTCTATGTAAGTTTACTGCTTGGCTCAGATCCACCAAACGTCAGCAAGATCTCACCTCTAGTAACTCCCCGAAGAACCAGGTTCAATTAACTGCTTGTTTCAATTCAGACAACTCTTTTTAATCTGTTTAAGCGATCCCGAAGGATTTTGGTATCAGTAAATGGGGTGTGTTCCTACCTAAACATGTGTGTGTGGCAGGGTGCAATCTTACCTTTGAAGCAGAAGAGGAGAGCACAGATGTCCTTTAAGTTGTCCCAGTCCAAAAGGTGGGATCAGTTTATTTGAAGAAAAATAGGTCCAAACTAATACAGGGTTTTTTCCTTCTCTCTTTACAACATTATAATTATACTAAACAACACACAAAAATGATGCTGTGATCATGTTCAAATATGAAACTTTAATTCACAGTCTTACATTTATTACCAAAATGTTTCCCTTTACCTGCCCATTTCAGTTGTGACATTCTCTCATACAAAGACTGGTGATAATAAAAGCCCATTCAAAATCCCGCAATGATTCGGAGGGATTTCCTCACGTGGGCGGGTTTCACTAAACACTCAAAATCCCGCAATGATTCGGAGGGATTTCCTCACGTGGGCAGGTGTCACTAAACCATCAAAATCCCGCAGTGATTCGGAGGGATTTCCTCACGTAGGCAGGTGTCACTAAACCATCAAAATCCCGCAGTGATTCGGAGGGATTTCCTCACGTAGGCAGGTGTCACTAAACCATCAAAATCCCGCAGTGATTCGGAGGGATTTCCTCACGTAGGCAGGTGTCACTAAACCATCAAAATCCCGCAGTGATTCGGAGGGATTTCCTCACGTAGGCAGGTGTCACTAAACCCTCAAAATCCCCTTCATTCCATGCAGCAATCACTCAGCATTCCAACCAAGAAATTCAAGAGATATTCACCAAGTTTGAGAGAACCTTACCGAGAGCTATTAACCCAGCTCTGAAAGACAGAGCCTACCGGGAGAGAGTATACCAGGGGTTTCCCCCCCTCTCCCCGACGAAAACCAAAAAAGCCAGTCTTTTTATGCTCAAAAAACCGGATAGAAAACCCACAAACACCTCCTCTATACCCAACCAACATATTCTATTGGCTCTGGCATAAGACACACCTTCCCAAGTTTGTGTAAAACAAAACATGACTGGACATATTCTATGACTATGACATAACCACCTTTT
Source organism: Pseudochaenichthys georgianus (assembly GCF_902827115.2). Taxonomy (NCBI): domain Eukaryota; kingdom Metazoa; phylum Chordata; class Actinopteri; order Perciformes; family Channichthyidae; genus Pseudochaenichthys; species Pseudochaenichthys georgianus. The sequence continues at coordinate 24,136,388 of NC_047524.1, forward strand.
TGAGGCCTCCATGTGTTTCTGCTTAAGTCTGGAGCCCCCCTCCCTGCAGTGAGAGGAGAGGAAAGAACCTGCCCACTCTCTTATCAGAGAGCAGGGCATAGATCATAGGCCTTACACTCAACTTAACAAACCACTTTGTTTTGTTTATGCTGTAAATATAGAAAAACCTAAAATATGAAGCATTTTCATTGTGGGTTATACAAGAATATAATTGATTATATTTGATTATAACTAACTTTCGTTTTAAGTATTTACTTCATACTATGAAGCTCTCAACACCCTCTTTTGAAAACGCAAAGTTATAAAACAGCAACAACTAAAATTGTAAGCATACCTACATATTCAAAAACCATCAAGAAGCATTCTCATTATGGGTTCATACAAGAATATGATTGATCATATATGATTTATAACTAACTTTCATTTAAAGTATTTACTTCATACTTTGAAGTTCTCAACACCCTCTTTTTAAAACGCAAAATTATCAAACAGCAACAACTAAAATTGTAAGCATACATACATATTCAAAAACCATCAAGAAGCATTCTCATTATGGGTTCATACAAGAATATGATTGATCATATATGATTTATAATTAACTGTCGTTTTAAGTATTTACTTCATACTATGAAGCTCTCAACACCCTCTTTTGAAAACGCAAAGTTATAAAACAGCAACAACTAAAATTGTAAGCATACCTACATATTCAAAAACCATCAAGAAGCATTCTCATTATGGGTTCATACAAGAATATGATTGATCATATATGATTTATAACTAACTTTCGTTTAAAGTATTTACTTCATACTATGAAGATCTCAACAATAGCAAACCCACGTGTTTTCGCTGATGGGAACTTGGGTCCCCCTCGCAGCGAGGGTGCAGCGACTCGTTTGGCTGATGCAGAGCGTAGTGCACGCGCTGGGGTGTACAGTTTAACCATGTCCTGGTTGTAGGAAGGGCCAGATCCATTCGCAGCATGGTAAGCAAGTACCAGTGTCTTGAAGTGGATTCTAGCAGTTACCGGAAGCCAGTGAAGGGAGCGGAGGAGCGGAGTGGTGTGGGAAAATTTGGGAAGGTTGAAGACCAGACGAGCCGCTGCATTCTGGATGAGCTGCAGAGGTCGGATGGCACATGCAGGTAGACCAGCCAGGAGGAGGGATTTGCAGTAGTATAGGCGTGAGATGACGAGAGCCTCGACCAGAACCTGCGTCGCTTTCTGTGTCAGCTGGGGACGTATCTTCCTGATGTTGTAAAGCGTGTATCTGCAGCAACGGGTTGTAGCAGTGATGTTTGCAGTGAAGGACAGGTTGTTATCTAGGATCACACCCAGATTCCTTGCAGTCTGAATCGGGGAAACAACAGAGGTGCCGATGTTGATAGTCAGGTCAAGAGTGGGACAATCTTTTCCCGGAAGGAAAAGCAGTTCAGTCTTGTCAAGGTTGAGCTTGAGGTGATGAGCAGACATCCCCTGAGAGATGTCAGCTAGACGAGCAGAGATGTGTGCGGCGACCTGGGTCTCTGAGCGGGGAAAGGACAGAATTAATTGGGTGTCTTCAGCGTAGCAGTGGTATGAAAAACCATGCGGGCTAATGACTGATCCGAGCGAGTTTGTGTACAGGGAGAAGAGGAGGGGACCAATAACAGAGCCCTGAGGGACCCCTGTAGTTAATTGATAAGGGTCAGACTCTGACCCTCTCCAAGTTACCCTGTAGGTACGGCTTTGAGGTATGAGGTGAGGAGGGAAAGTGCAGAGCCTGAAACTCCAAGTTCTTGGAGAGTGTGAAGGAGGATCTGATGGTTCACCGTGTCGAATACAGCAGACAGGTCCAACAGGATGATGACAGAGGAGAGGGATGCTGCTTTGGCAGTGTGCAGTTCCTCAGTGACAGCAATGAGAGCAGTTTCTGTGGAGTGACCTGCCTTGAAACCAGACTGGTGCGGATCCAGAAAGTTGTTCTGATGGAGATAACAGGAGAGTTGTTTAAAGACAGTGCGTTCAAGTGTTTTAGACAGGAACGGGAGTAGAGAGACAGGCCTGTAGTTTATAACATCAGACGGGTTGAGAGTGGGTTTCTTTAGGAGAGGGTTTACTCTTGCCTCCTTGAGACTGTTTGGAAAGTGACCACACTGTAAAAACGCAAACTTAAAATTGTTGGTCAATATAGGTCCTTTCAAGACGGCCACTTTTTCAAAGTAAAAACACTTTTGGGGGTAGAAGAGGCACGTATTTCTATTGGATTGTATATTGATGATTTTGAGGTATGTAATCCTTTGGGGACATCTAGAACAATTCATAAGATCACCGCCGTCTACTGGGTTGTGCTCAATTTACCAGCAAAGTTCCGCTCCACCCTACCCTTGATTCAACTGGCTCTTCTTGGAAAAAGTGTGGATGTTCAACTATTTGGTTATGATGCATTTCTTTATCCGCTGATCAAAGATATACAGTCTTTAGAGAGGAATGGGGTGTATGTTGAAGTTCTTGATACGTTTGTAAAGGGAACAGTGTTTTGTGTCTGTGCAGATAATCTCGGGGCCCACAGCCTAGCAGGCTTTCATGAATCTTTCAATGTTGAATATTTCTGCAGATTTTGTTGTTTTAACCGAAACAAAATAGCCACTACTGATGCAAGGGACTGTCAATTAAGAACAGTAGAACAGCACAACACCTTTGTGGAAGAGCTTAAATATAGTGATAAAAGTGTGAATGGTGTTAAACAAGCATGTGTGCTAAGTAACCATTTGACCTAATTCCATCCAGTTACTGGGTTTCCACTTGACATTTTACATGACTTTTTTGAAGGTGTTATCCCAGTAGAGTTATATTTGTGTCTCAAAGACTTGATTAAAAAAGGATTCATTACATTTGATGGACTGAATAGCCGCATTAAAGCATTTCCATATAAATATTCTGATAAAGTCAACAAGCCACACCAAATTACAAAGGCAAGCTTTGGAAGTCGAAGAGTCAGTGGCAATGGACATGAAAACTGGAGTCTATTAAGATTACTACCACTTCTCATTGGGAGCCGTATTCCAGAACAGGAGCCCTCGTGGGAAATATTGATGGACCTTAAAGAGATTGTGGAAATCATTGTCACTAACACAATATCAGAGGAAATACTGTGTTACCTGGAGAGTAAAATATCTGACCATCGGAAGCTGCTACTTGATACATTTCCTGACTTTAAGTTTCTGCCAAAACATCACTTTATTGAGCATTATGTTCACCTCATACGTTGCTTTGGACCTTTAGTGGACTTGTGGACTATGCGATTTGAGGCCAAGCATAGCTTCTTCAAGAAAGTGGTGCATGATGTTTTCAACTTCAAAAATGTGCTTCTTACACTCTCTTCGAAACATCAACACATGATGGCGTATTATCTTGATGGCAAAAACCTGTTAAAACCAAAACTGTACATTGGCAGTGTTGATAAGGTGAAAATATCCTCATTGGAGGAAAATATTTTGTACTTGTAGTACTGATACCATCCACTAGACTCCTTGTTACGTCGCGAGCTGCGTAGATGATTTCAAATACCACAAAATAATCTGTGACACATTTGTGTGTATTGTGTTTGTTTCCCGGGGCAACCCTCACAAGAAACACCGGCTGTTGTTATGCCTGCTGTGACGTTAAGTTGCCTCTTGTAATTATGCCTTTACAAGCTTAAAAGTTGTTTTTATCATCTGAATTTGGCGAAACAAGTTTAATATTCTTGTTTATTTGAAATCAGATGAAAACAAACTGTCACGGACCCTGCCGTGTTATCTATGATTACTATACGCTTTTCATTCATAATATCAGCGGAGGGAGGGGGAGCGGAGCTGAGGAACAGCAGAGTGCGGGATGACAGGTGTCTGTGTAGACATTCCCATTATTGTGGAATAAGGGGGATGCAGAGACTGGCTACAAGTGTTCAAGTTAGACAACTAATGTCTGGGTTAGTGTTCATGACTTCATGTGTATGTCATCTAATGGTTAATCTCAATACACACACATTTTCCGTGCTTTCCAATAGTTTAAAATAATTGTATTCCACTGTTAAATAACCTGTTCAATACAAACACGCCACTTGTAAAAATGAAATAACATTTCTGTGAACTGATATTTGTTTAGTGAGCTTATTAGAGGATGTTCCCATTGTTTGGGGATGTTCCCTTTGATTGTAAAATGTCAATGAAGATGTCAGACTTAGTATATTTGTTAATAATTACATACAACACATGGAATTTGTGTGTGTGTGTGTTCCAAGTGAATCTGCGGCCCCCCTGGTGGGGGCCGCAGTACATCTCAGTACATCTCAGTACATCAATGATGTGGCCCCCACCATAGATATATATAAACACTAGATGGCTCATGGGAGATTTTCCAGCGTAGCTGACCGGCCGCCATCTTGCTACAGTTAACAGTTACTCTGATTCGCATTATGGTAGCTGTTGTAAGGTGAGTGATCTGCACAAAAATACTCTTAACTCACTGAAATCTTGACTGATTTACAAACGGTTTGGTTTATTATAAACATGATTAGCATGGCTATGATACAGGATGCTTGGACATGTTGAAATTGCAGCTTTTCTTTGTGTATGTGGTTGTATTTATTAGCTGGCTAATAACAAGAGGCTGTCAGTGAGACCTAGTATTACAAAGTTGACCCAGCAACTTTACACCAGTGGGAGAGGCAGAACTGCTCTTTATTTTCAACACAACTTAAGTTACACATGATTTCTTCCAAGTGGTTTGGCTTGTTAAAAACATCTTGCATTATGATACAGGAATTTGCTGGCTTTGTGTTTACAGAAGTACCTGACTATGCCGGACTTTTGTGCAGCCTACGGATGCTCTAATCACCGCAGTCTGGAAACAAGAACCCGTGGGATCACCTTTCACGTGTAAGATATGACAATATTATGACTACAATTAGGATAATCGTTAATTACTTAGTGGATGTATGTACATTACAAGTCCAGCTACACAGGATCAGTGGGGCTATGTGAGATAATAGTATTGCAAGATTGTTGTTGACCCAGCCTCTTTAGAATATGTTGTTACCATTTCTTGACACAATTATTTAATGTTTCTATTGGACACCTTTTTTATTACTCTTAGTGTGGTTGTCTTATTCTTAAAGTAGGCTATACATACATGCATACATACCAAACATATGATAATTTCGGTGTGTATTTTTGTCCTACCCTTAATGTTAAAGGAAAGAAGGGAGGAACATGTTGACAATAATTTATATATCTGGCTACCTTTCTCATGTTTTTAAGGTTTCCCAAAACCAAAGAGAGGAGGAGGCAGTGGGAACTCGCCCTAAGAAGGGACGGTTTTGTTGCCTGTGACAGGACACTGCTCTGCAGTGAGCACTTCAGGAGTGAGGAATTTGACTGGACAGGGCAGACTCTCCGGCTTAAAGATGGTGTTGTGCCAACAATATTCAACTTCCCAGCTCATCTTCAAAGGGTATGTGTATCATTGGCCAACAACAATTCAAGGTGTATAAGATTGATATATAAATATGTGATTAAATGTCACACTTTAGTTTTTCTTTCTGCAAGTTTAGGAATAAATAATGTGTTGTGTATTACAGCACATTTTAAACACTCAACATGTCTTTAATGTTTATTTTAGCCGGAAGCAACAAGAAGCACAACCACTTCAAGAAGAGCGGAAGATGAACCTCAGCCTAATGTTGTGAGTATTCTGAATGTGGCCAAGGCCAGAGAGATGGTCATTGATTTCAGGAGGGTGAGGACGTCTCCTCTACCCCTGTGCATTCTGGGAGAGGATGTGGCTGTTGTGGAGGACTACAAATACCTGGGAGTGCACTTAGACAATGGGCTGAACTGGAGGATTAACACTGTGCACAAGAAGGGATATTAGAAGAAGGATATTCATTTCCATATTACTATTATTTATATATTCGTATATTTTTATATTTATATATTAATGGCGAATCGCTACCACTAGGAGCATAATATCGCCACCTACTATCTATTTATTAAATCTTCATGTTCCATGAGACGCAGCACTATGTTCCCCACATATGTTTATGTTTGCTCAGTCTAATAAACCCATAACATGGTTGTGAAAGAATACCAAAGCTGAGGCTGGACGATGCTTGATTGTTGGTGTGCCATGTGTCACCGTGTGTCTTATTGGTTTTGTGTTATACTGTATTTTATTGTGTGCAGCTGGTCCTTATCTCAAGACACATTTAAAACAAATAACCTTGAAGTCCCATCTCTCCCCACCTGCTCCTGCTTCCTACATCCCCTCCACACCACACCAAGTTGTTCTTCTTAATAATAATAATACATTTATTTTGGGGGGCCGCCTTTCATAACACCCAAGGACACATAGGATAGTTTATGTTTAAATTGTTCCCTATATTGCATAGGGGCAATATAGGGAACAATTTAAACAGTGGATGTTGTGATATATCAGCCGGGGTGAGACAAGACAAACCACAAATGGACTACAGAAGGACACAAAAGGACACATGGGACAGTTTATATTATTCTTGGTCTTTTTTCAATAACATATTTCAAAGGTTCTGGATTTGTTTACAAATCTAGAAACTAAATACAAAACTAGGATGATATGAAGATCTCATGTCAAAAATAATTGTGATAAATTAGACAGAACTGGCCTGTCTGTGAGCACATTTTATGTTGGTTTGGTTCTTCTGATAAAGGTGTGAATATCTAAATAATATACCAACATATGCTATTGTCATTAGTTGTGTCCCTGTTCTTAAAGCTAAGGCATTGCTAAATTAACAACTCTTGGCTTACAGAGTGGTAACATGAGACCGATTTTTATATATAAAATATAAATGTATTTTAATTTTATAATTTATTTTAAATATTAACAATATAATAAAATAAATGGAAATATATACACTGGCAAATATTTAATATAAATACCTTGTGTGTGTGTGTATAGCTATTGCTTTATCTGATTAATGTTATTTTCATATGAAAGTCCATGATTATAAGTATGCAGTATCATAACTACATCTTTGATGTTTATAAAAAACCAAACCGTTTGAAAATTGGTTGAAAATTGAGCAAGCTATGGTTATTTAAATAGTAAACCATAATGTTATGAATGAGAGAACTCCCTGTAGCAAGATGGCGGCCAAGTGGCAACGTCGGTCTCCATTGGCCAGCAGCGCGGGTGAGTCATCTAGTGTTTATATATATCTATGGCCCCCACCACCATCAAAGTTGCCCATCCCTGTCGTAGATGATGGTGGACCTACCCCGTCTCAAATGGTCAACAGTATTGCTGTTGTCTTGGAAGAGACAATTGTACTCTCGGATCTACCAGACATCCCAACTGCATTTGTCTACCTTTTTGGTCTACTCTATGCCCTGAACATTGAGTTTCCAAAAGAACACAAGTACACTTTTGAGACTGTTCAGCATATCTTCATGGGACTTTCCACCAGTTGCTCACAGCGGATCAGGAGTTTGAAAACAAAGCTCTTAATCTAAGTGAGCATTGGCAAATTCAAAAACAGATTCACAAGATGTCCCCATTTCATTTTCCTGCCTTCACCGCTGTTTGTGACTTGAACATTCAGTTCCCAATACCAAACTAACCCAACTAACTAACTAAACCAACCCACTAACTAACCCAAATAACCCAAGTTCTTTATCTTTACAGATCAAATGTTAACTAGTGACATGAACATCTTGCTACATTTTCAAAGACATGTTCTCACTCTTAAGGCACAAGCACCTTTTTTCTCTAACATTATTTCACATTTTTCTCAAGCTGGCTTGCATACTCGTTATATAATAACTTTGCACAACTTTCACTTAATGGAATTGTTAGTATGTAGCAGAGATGTTCACAAGTCTTTTTTTGCAAGTCCAAATCAAGTCACAAGTCTTTGGTCACGAGTCCAAGTCAAGTCTCAAGTCTTTGTGGGGTGAGACTTGATCAAGTCTCAAGTCTTTGGTCACGAGTCCAAGTCAAGTCTCAAGTCTCTAAAAAAATAAAAGTCTCATGTCTCTTCTGGTTGTTATAAGCCTTCTATTGTCTGCTGCTATCCAGTCTGTTAAGAATACTGCACAGCTATATCTAAGAAATTCAAAGCATTTACTGTGTTATTATCACTCCTATATCTATTAGCATACAGTATCAGTACTGATTAGTTGTTTGTTATATGATCACTTTAAACAGGCTATTGCAATGCAATATGATTAACGTTACCGACCTTTTTTATGTCATGTCAAGAGTTGGATGTCAACGCCACTCAACTCAAACAAGTGTGACAAGCAATTCACTAATCTTTTCAAATATTCAGTTACAAAGCTAGTAGCATGCTAAGTTAACATTACATAGCTGATGCTGAGCTAAACATGTTTGCTAAACATCCATGCATTAATGTGACTGACGGACCTCTCCGGGTGAGTTTTCAAGTGCCTGATGAAATTCGAGCCCGGCTAAAGTAACTGGATGGCCTACTTGCCTGTCAGCCTTCCATCTGGGCACAAACTTATCTCGTGCCCTCATTGGTCATGTGCACGTTCGTGTGTGTTGGAGGAGGCGGGCTCTATAAGGAAGTAGCAGCCTCTAGCAGATTATCTCCGGTTGTGTATTTTCAAATTCTAGCGATCTCGAGCCGGTTTCTCTCAAATGTACCTACCCTACCTTTAATACGCCAAAAATAGAAAACACAATGATTGTTCACGAGTCCCAACACACGAGTCCAAGTCGAGTCTGAAGTATTTTGGTCATGAGTCCAAGTCAAGTCTGGAGTCTCTGTGTGTGCGACTTAAGTGCGACTCGAGTCCGAGTCACAGACTCGAGTCCCCATCTCTGGTATGTAGTACTCAAAATAAGAAGTTTCTATACATATGAAAGGTACATTTTCTAGACCAACAATAATAACTTGGCACAACTTTCACTTAATGGAATTCTTTGTATGTGGAACTCAAAGTTAGAAGTTTTTAAACGTATGAAAGATACATTTTCCAAACCAAAGATAATAAGTTAGCACAAGCTTTACTTATTTAAAATGTTAAGTATGCAGAACTCAAAACTTGAAGTTGTACAACATTTGAATGAGTTGTCTCGACAAAATATAATTAGTTGACTCAATTGAAAAGAGAAACTTAGAAATGTTAGTTGGCCTCAAAACTTAAAAATATTGTGCAGCCTGTTGCCTTGACATTTTGAGTTGTCCTAACTTTTTTTTTTTTACAGTGCAGAAGTTAGAGAAGTGTTGATGAAATGGGAGAGAAATGGTAGAATATCAGAAGCGATAGTCTGAAGGAGGTTTGAAGGGATAGGGTCCAGAGGACAGGTGGTAGGGCGGGCAGAGGTAATGAGGGTAAGAACCTCACTTGGAGAGAGAGGGGAAAAGGAGGTTAGTGTGTGGGTGGAAGGAGGGTCTGGTGACCCAGCGGTGAGTAAAGGTGAGTCAGAAAAAGAAGAGCGAATATCATCAACCTTTTTTTCAAAGTGGTTAACAAAGTCGCTTGACAGAAGTGAGGAGGGGGGAGGGGCTTTGGGAGGGTCCAAGAGGGTGGAGAAGATAGAAAATAGTTTTTTGGGATTGGAATAGGAAGATTGGATCTTATCTTGAAAGAAAGTGCTTTTTGCCTGAGAGATCGAAGCAGAGAAAGAGGAGAGGAGAGCCTGATAGGTTAGGAGGTCGTCATGGTGTTTGGATTTCCACCGTTTCCGCTCTGCTGCCCTAAGGATGGTTCTATTAGCACGCAGTGCGTCATTTAGCCAGGGAGCAGGAGGGGACTGACGAGCCTGCCGAGATGTGAGAGGACAGAGAGAGTCCAGAGAGGATGAGAGAGTAGAGAGGAGAGTTTCTGCAGCAGAGTTTGGAGGCAGGAGTTGGAACGAGTCAGAGGAAGGGAGGGCTGAGAGCACCGATGAGGCAAAGGTAGATGGGGAGAGGGAACGAAGGTTACGGCTGACAGGTGCAGGATGAGTAGAGATGAGTTTGTTATGTTTGGAAAGGGGTAGAGAGAATGAAATGAAGAAGTGATCGGATGTGTGGAGCGGGTTTACAGAGAGCTTAGAAGTAGTGCAGTTCCTTGAGAATATGAGATCAAGGACATTGCCAGCTTTATGAGTTGGTGGGGAAGGAGACAGTGAGAAAGCAAAGGCGGTTAACAGAGATGTTAGTTCGTCTATCTTCCCTGTCTGGAGGTTGAAGTCTCCTAGAAGTACAGCGGGAGGGCCAGTTTCAGGGATGTGTGAGAGGAGATTATCTAATTCCTCCAAGAAGTCCCCCAAGGCACCTGGTGGACGGTAGAGAACAACAATGGTTAATTGTATAGGATAGGTTACTGTGACGGCATGGAATTCAAAGGTGGAAGGAGTGAAGTTAGGTAGCTTGAAGATGGAAAAGCTCCATTTGGGAGGGAGCAGGAGACCAGTGCCACCTCCTCTGCCAGTGGGTCTGGGTGTATGGGAGAAGGAATATGTTGTGGAGAGAGCTGCTGGGGTGGATGTGTTGAATGGAGTAATCCAGGTCTCAGTGAGAGCAAGGAAATCCAGGGTCTGCAGGGAGGCGTAGCCAGAGATGAAGTCAGCCTTCAGGCGTGAGCTGCAGACCCCCAAACAGTCTGTGGATGAGTTGATGGTTGCCGACAAAGGGAAGACAGCCGGCAAACTGAGGCAGTATATAAAGACCAATCCAGTGTTGTAAGTGATAAGTTGTTTTACAGGGCCTCTGCGGATGGCTTCATCCACGACATGGTGCTGTACCAGGCAGAGATGGAGTACTCGAGTCCTGGACTCGGACTCGAGTCGGACTTGAGTGCCGATCTTCGGGACTCGTGACTTGACTCGGACTCGCGCACTGATTGACGCGACTCGGACTTGGACTCGTGAATTCTCGCACAGGATGACTTGGACTCGGACTCGGACTCGTGAATTCCCCCCCCTACGATGACTCGGACTCGACTCGTACATTGACGCTCCGACTTGGACTCGAGCACATTTTCTCTGGAGTCTGATGTCCTCTATCCTGTATGGCGAGTTCACGTACTGGGCCCCGCTGTTCCAGTCTAGAGATGTCTACAGACACACCCCGCATCGTGCTGTATGCTTTCACACATTCTGCTTCCACATTGGAAAAGAGCAGCGCAAAATGCTCGTTATGTGGAAACAATATAGAAGAGAAGGCTCCGTAACACATTACTCTAAGGATCGAGTTCAGACATATAGGCTGTCTTGAACACTATCATCAGAGTAACGTGATCTAATCATTAAATAAAGATTCAGCCGATAACACGAAAGCACATGGCTACTTAACATGCATAATGACATCATTTTGCATGCTAAGTAGCCATGTGCTTTCTGGGGCTAAATCTTTATCAGTAAACTGATTTAACCCGTAAAAGTTCCTTCAAAATAAGAGTCCCAATCTTATTACTATCAAAATAAAAGTGCAAAACGAAAACTTTACCATAGGAAAATATAGGTATACAAATATAATCACTTCTCTAAAAGGTAACTCATTTTAAATATAGTCTATTTATATATAATAATAATATTAATATTATAAATAAGCTTTATATTTGTATAGCACCTATTACAAGAATTGTAGCCAAACTCGCTTCACAGCAGTTCAATAGACAGGATAACAGCAATGTAGAGGAGCAGCTACATTTCAAAACATATATCCACGAAGATTAATACATGAAGACTTGTGACTCGGACTTGACTTGGACTCTTCTTAAGTGACTCGGAATTGGACTCGGACTCGAACACAGGTAATGATGACTCGGACTCGGACTCGACTTGGACACTCCTTGGGTGACTCGGACTTGGACTCGGACTCGACTACGACTCTCCCTTGGTGACTCGGACTTGGACTCGGACTCGAAGAGTGGTGACTCGAGGGTGACTTGGACTCGTGAATTGGTGACTTGACTACAACACTGGTACCAGGGGAAGACTACTCTGGAGGCCCACGGTGTCCCCCTGACACCTGAACAACAAGCCATGGGTGCCACCAGCCAGATTGTCTCTGTCCTGGCAAGTACCATGTCCTCCCCCAGTACCATAGCCATCTTTGTGGATAATTTTTCACCAGCCTGGAGCTAGTGCGATACCTCCGAGACCAGAACTGCAGGTATACAGGGACAGCCAGGGACAATAGAATTGGAAAGCCCCCGCTCAAGTCCATCAAGGAAATGGAGAAAAAGGCTCTCCCTCGTGGAACATGTGACTACATCATGAGTGATGATGGGATCCTGGCTGTCAGGTGGAAGGACAACAGAACAGTATCTCTGCTGTCAACAGTCATCAGGTACTGCAGTGAGACGAAGTCGAAGGAGCCGGTGAGCTGTCCAGCTGTCATCCGGACCTACAATGCCAACATGGGGGGCATTGATACTCAACTATATTTATCAATCAAGCCTGATGAAATTAATCATCTAAATAAAATTCAAGACTGCCTTAAGGACTTAAAAACGTGGATGACCTTAAACGTTTTGATGTTAAACACGACCAAAACTGAAGTTATTGTACTTGGCCCGAAGAATCTACGAAACAAATTATCTAAAGACATACTAACTATGGATGGCATTCATTTGGCCTCCAGTGAGACTGTAAGGAATCTTGGTGTTATATTTGATCAGGATTTATCCTTTAACGCCCACATAAAATCAATTTCAAGGACCGCCTACTTCCATCTACGTAACATTGCAAAAATCAGGCATATCTTGCCTCAAAACGATGCAGAGAAACTAGTCCATGCATTTGTTACTTCTAGGCTGGATTATTGTAACTCTTTATTATCAGGGAGTACCAAGAAGTCAATCAAGTCGCTTCAGCTGATTCAAAATGCTGCGGCTCGTGTACTAACCAGCGTTAGGAAAAGGGACCACATTACTCCTGTTCTGGCTGCCTTACACTGGCTCCCTATAGAACACAGGATAGAATTTAAAATTCTTCTTCTCGCCTACAAAGCCCTTAATGGGCAGGCGCCATCTTACCTTAAAGAACTCATTATACCCTACTGTCCTACTAGGGCATTGCGTTCCAAGAATGCAGGGTTGTTGGTTGTTCCTAGAATCTTTAAAAGTACAATGGGAGCCAGAGCCTTTTCTTATCAAGCTCCACATTTGTGGAATCAGCTTCCAGTTTGTGTTCGGGCGGCAGACACCCTATCCGTTTTTAAGAGTGCGCTTAAGACCTTCCTTTTTGATAAAGCTTATAGTTAGGGCTGATTAGATTCAGCCCCTAGTTTTGCTGATATAGGCTTAGTTTGTCGGGGGACATCTTACTTCTTCCTTCTCTCTGTCTATACCCGTGTACTCTCATGTTCCGATTAACCCAGCTTCCCCAAATGTCTTTCTTTTTGGTGTCTATATACGCTGGGATCCGGAGTCATGGATGATCCTGCGGTCCTGTGTCCTGGATCGCGAGCGCTGGATCTTGAGTCGTGGCTGTGGTCCTGGATCATAGGTCCTGGATGGATATCCTCGTGGATTCATCTTCCTATTATACACCATAGTTATACACACATGCATTTCCAAACATTTGGACTACCTATGTTGCAAATGTATTATCTTTTCAATTTACACACGGCATCTATTGCACGTCTGTCCGTCCTGGGAGAGGGATCCCTCCTCTGTTGCTCTCCCTGAGGTTTCTCCCATTTTTCCCTTTAAACTGGGTTTTCTTTGGAAGTTTTTCCTTGTACGATGTGAGGGTCTAAGGACAGAGGGTGTCGTATTGTCATACTGATATTCTGTACACACTGTGAAGACCACTGAGACAAATGTAACATTTGTGATATTGGGCTATATAAATAAACATTGATTGATTGATTGATTGATTGATAAGAATGACATGTTGGTCCACCTCTACCCAGTGGCGGCACCAGAGATTTTCTCTAGGGGGTGCTGTGGGGTAGCTTGACGTTTCATAGAGGGTGCTCAAACATTAAGGGTTTCCCATTTTCTACTGCAACACTCCCCACACGCACACACAGTGTACCCGCGACTGTTACAATGAAGGCTCGATAATCAGCTCACGGCATATAAGTGTAAGCAGGTGTAAAGTGCTATTTTTACAAGTGGGGGGTGCTCACCTCCTCTAGAAGGGCCCTCACCTCCTCTAGTAGGGTCCGGGGGCATGCTCCCCCGGGAAGATTTTTTTTTAAATATTGAAGTTAAAAGCATCAATCTGGTGCACTTTGAGAGCAACATTAAGAGATCTACTCACGCCTAGACTACTGCAACTCCCTCCTAGCTGGTCTACCTGCATGTGCCATCCGACCTCTGCAGCTCATCCAGAATGCAGCTGCTCGCCTGGTCTTCAACCTTCCTAAATTCTCCCACACCATGCCGCTCCTCCGCTGCCTTCACTGGCCGATAACTGCTAGAATCCACTTCAAGACAATGGTACTTGCGTACCATGCTGTGAATGGATCTGGCCCTTCCTACATCCAGGATATGGTTAAACCGTACACCCCAGCACGTGCACTCCACTCTGCATCAACCAAACGGCTCGCTGCACCATCGCTGCGAAGGGGACCCAAGTTTCCATCAGCAAAAACACGTGGGTTTGCTATCCTGGCTCCAAAATGGTGGAATGAGCTCCCCATTGACATCAGGACAGCAGATAGCTTACACACCTTCTGGCGCAGACTGAAAACTCATCTCTTTCGACTCCACTTCGAGCGATAGAACTATTAACAAAGCACTTATATACTAATAAAGGGCTAGCTTATCTAAAGCCAGTTGAGTAGCACTTGAAATGTTTTTGCTCTATGAAGCCTGATGTACTTATATGATTCTGTTTTCTTCAAGTTTGTATTTTGTTGGTCGAACGCACTTATTGTAAGTCGCTTTGGATAAAAGCGTCAGCTAAATGCAATGTAATCTATGGATACATCTCTCAACACCCATATGAAACAGAACTGTAAACAGATTTTCTATTTCTTTATAGATATTTTACAAATCACTCCCCTTTTAAAACAAACCGTTTGAGACCCACTGAGATAACTAGACTAAAGTTAACTATCTAAACACTGAGAGAGTCCTTTACTTCACCTGAGCTGAGGTTATCTGAGACTCTCAGTCTGACAGGAGAGAGTTCTCCCTCCACCTTGTTGTTGAAAAAGCTCCTTATATCTGTTAGCTTGGCTAGCTAGCACCAGATGCTAACCACAACGATCTCCGTCAGATACCCACCGGTGTGCTCTCTCTCTCTCGCGCACGCACACAAAATGGCTCGTGCCACACACACAGGTCAGAGCTTGAATGAAACACAGAGACCCAGAAGTAAGCTACTTGTACTCAAGAGGCCTATTATGTGCAGAATCCCTCTCGTGTTCAGGTCGTTTTGATTGAGTGTCCACACGTGGACGTTTAAGGACTAAAAAACGATACATTTTTCACTTTGCTGTTAGCAAATAATTTGGTGCTCTAGCTAACAGGAAGTCACTCAAGTGTCACAAAGTAATTTAGCCTATGGGTAGGTCAAAAATCAAATGGGTGCTGGCCATTGGCGTAATAATAGTACTACTGTTCCGATTTATTGTTGTACTGCTATTTATTTATTTATTGTTGAACTGCTATTTATTTATTGGTGTACTGATGTTGTCTGCTGTACTCTATTTAATTATGTTTTTATTTTCTAGTCTTGTTGTGGTCAGTTAACATCTTGCCAAGGACAACAGTTGAAAATTAGCCTGCTGGCTAATACTGGCTCATTTACAGCAATGTGAATTAATGTGCACTGTCCTTTAAATAAAACAAACAAACAAACAAACCTGTGTTGGCTTTGTGTTTTTGGTAAAAAATGTGTTTGTTTCACATTTGCATTGATGTAATCAATAATCTTTCTAATTTAAATGTAATAAAAATAATAATAATTTTGGAAAAAGAAAAAACATATTTCTTGGGGGTGCTTAGCCTCTACCGCACCCCCATGAAGCCCAAGAGGTGGTACATGCATATGTTTGCATACGCCATTGATGTCAGCCTCACAAATGCCTGGATCATGTACAGGCGGGACTGCAAGGCCCTTGGTGTGAATGGCGTGCCTCTCAAAAGTGGAACGATGGTGGAGTGTTTTAAACATGTGGGGACTACAGACTGCAGCAGGGGCCTGTTGAAGATGTCTGAACACCTCTGCCAGCTGAACTGCACACACCCTGAGAACACGGCCAGAGATGCCATCAGGTCCAGGAGCCTTGTGTGGGTTAACCCTTTTAAAGGATTTGCACACATCTGCCCTGTTTAAAACAAAAGGGCAGGGCTCCTGGTCCTTCTGTGCCTCCACAGCCTGGCTGCTCTCAAATCATGCAAAAAAACTGTTCAGCTCATCTGGGAGAGATGCGTACGCAGACACTCCCGCAGCTCCTTTGTAGTCTGTCATTGTTCTTAGTCCCGCCCACATGTTCCGGGTGTTACAGCCTTTGAAGTCAGATTCCACCTTGTCTTTGTATTGTCTCTTTGTGCTGCTGATTGCTCTCCGGAGTTCATACCTTGATTTCCTGTACTCCTCCAAATCTCCAGCTCTGTGCGCGATAGTGCGCGCTTTCAGCTTGCCACCCACCTCGCTGTTTATCCAGGGCTTTATATTCGGGAATGTTCGTACAGAAACCTTCGGTACCACGTCATCGATGCATTTCCCAATGTAGCAGATGACCGTATCCGTGTGTGTGTTGATGTTGTTGTCCTCAAACACACTCCACTCCGTAGATGCAAAGCAATCTGACTCCTCACTTAGATATTGAAAATGCTCCGCACACACACACTTAGCACAGAACTCATGGTAGAAACACTCCACCACTTATCAGATCTTCACAAACAAGACATCAGCTAGCAAGCTGAGATTCCACAGATTCCAGAAATATGAGTATTATCACTGAGCGACCAGGGGGGTATACTACGAAGCAGGATTTTCGCTTAGCCGGCTAACTTCAGGGAAAACTCGGGGTTTCCAGTCCTACGAAGCTGGTTCTCTTTTTAGCAGGCTAGATCTCCATGGTAACTTATGCTATGCGGCTAACCTGGTCGGGACCAGGTTAGGTTGCAGGCTAACAGCTCAACTCAGTGAAAGCACTTTCCTCGCCGGTGCGCAATGTTTTGTGAATCGGAAAATGTCGGAACATTTCTGTACCTATTTTGTTTATTTCTACTACGTAAGCAACCTTCCCACATGAATCCTACGCACGGCGTTATAAATGAGGCCCCAGATCTTGCATGCATGCTCCAAAGGGGGCGGGGCCAGCAGCTACTGACCCATAATCAGCACTTCTCTAACAGGGCTGAAACAGAGGGATATGTCTAAAGTACATGATCCGTCTATTTTCAGCAAAACACATCATAGACATATTTTTTTATTTGTATATATCTGAGACCAATAATATATGCCTACAAATAGCATAATAGGAGTCAAATGTTCTTTGATGGTTTCCGACTTTTGCCCCAGCTGCAGAAGAAAGGGAGCCACCAACACTGGGCGCCATGTCAGCCAAAGGCTTATTCCTCTCCCAACACATGGGTCCATTAGAACAGGGGGCTTAACAGTAGGCAGCCTCCCGATTGCCTCACAAGTCTTTTTATCTGGTATGAGGCTACCGATTTGACTAGACTCTTGCACATGTGATAACACCATCAGCCATCACTGGTTTGATATCCTGTCTGATCGAACAAAACAAAACATTTCTTTGTAAGGAAAATATGTTTGATGCATACAGAAAAAGAACAGGATCATCGTTTGTTTGACTGGGCTGCCTACCAGGGACGTTCATCATTTTATTCGTCTCTTATCGCTGACCTTCACTGTCACCGTTTTAATTAAAAGACCTCAACCAAATGTGGTTTTACTGGGCAACAACCCCTTTTAGGTTGACTGACGTACTTTTTTCAGCAATTTATGCAGTGCGTCCATCGATCATCTTTTATGCTGGAGTACAGGTCGCAGGTGTGGATTTTCTCTTTCTGTAGAGGGAAACCACACCATATTTGAGGTCATGACAAAAAAGTTAGCATAAAGTGGGAGTCTCATATTCACAACAAAAGTGGGTGTCCATTACAAAGAGCTCTGGGAAAGCAAACCTTATCTATCGTCTGTGTCTGCAGCCTCATCACCACTTCCATGGGGATGTTTTCTTCCCAGAATCCTATATTAATAACCTCATGATTAATAATGCGTGAGGGAACGGCTGACTGTGTGAGGTTTGTTTATTTCTCAGACAAAGTTGTCTTGCTGGAGAAAAGTTGAAATGCCAGAGTTTATTTAGTCATGTCTCATAGCTGGTATACCATCACTCAGTCTTAATAAGTATCTCATCCGCTGTCAATCTTCCTTCCACTCTGTAACAAGGAATTAAGTGATATCTGCTGGATAGTGTAATAAGGTGTCAGAATGCAATTAAACGCTCCTCTGGACAGCTATCAAATGCAATCACATCTCCACATCATTACATTAACTGTCATGTATGCTATTTCTTCGGTGCCAACCCTTTTTAATGTAATTCCACACCTGATCAGTCTGGCATTTCGCATAAATTATATTGGAATATTTGGAGTTATTGCAGGAATTTTGTTAAGACATACTTTTATAATTGGCTTCATTAAAAGTAGCACTAGCACAATGTAGTAAATCATTACCTAAAGCTGCACAAGTAATATTGTTTGTATCAACAATCGATCAAATTACTGTGTTTTAGCACATTGGGAATCATCATGCAACTTAGCAGTTCCCATCCGTTCTATTAAGCATTTTAGCATCTTTCAGCTCAATGTGTCAGTCCTGACGTGTTGCGCCTGTTTGATAACCTGATTTTATTCACCTGATGGCCTTTCGTTTTTTTCCTTCCACCTGTGTCATGTCATTATGATTACCTCTGCATGTATTTAAGTTCATTTTTTTGTCAATATTTGTCAGACCGGGGTTGTTTGTTTTTTGGCTTGCCCAAATCTATTCTGACACTATTAAAAGGTACGTTTTTAGCCAAATTATTTGGTTACCTGCTTGTGGATCCTGTCGGCTTTGCTCTCCAGTGTGAATGTTTTAGTTTCACTCTGTGCAACTTTTACTGTTTTGATTCAGCCTTACCACTCAACAGTAGACAGACCAAGTAAGCAAATAGCAAGTGAACTGTATGGAGCATTTAGCAGCTAAACATACATCTAATATCCTCAGGAGTCACCATTCATCAGGTGGGCGAAGAGCTAAGACTACAATGATTGATACAGTTGTTCGAACGTAGTTTGGATGTGTAAATGAGCATCTAGCCTTTTGACATTGAGCTATATAAGTTAATGTACAGACGCATCAGATGAAACAATCAAGACACCTTTGAACACTTATACAACAATGCCTCAGATCAATTAATCACAAGTTTAGTATGTCAAGCCTTAAGCCCTGTAACCCGTCCTCAACCAATCCATTGTTTGCTATTTTACAGCGTGTAACCCGCTTGGGCTTCCTTTTGCACTTCTTCTTCTTAGTCCCTTTTGACCCAGGCAACCGATACAATCAAGTAAGAGGCGGGCTTTCTTACTTCATAAATTATATTCCTGTTTTGACGCAAGTATCTAGACCAAACAAAGATAATAATAAACGGGGCACTGTAACAACAGCAAGAGCTCTACAAATGTGGTCACCCACACATTTGTTTTTAAGGCATTTATTATGGCAACATATCTCTCTACAACATGTATGTGATCACAGCCTTCATCCGCAAAATAGGTTGGTATGGTCATGAGGTAATTGAAGTGAATACAAACCCTTAAGTGCACGTTCTTTAAAACCCTCTGGAGTCGGTGGACGCGCCGGCACGTCCAGGTGCGCATAATTTTACGTAATTAATTATATATTTTCGATTATAAGGAGTAGAAACATGATTCAGATATCCGCGGAATCGCTGGAAGGGTAGCTTTCCAGCGGTATCTCCTGTGAGACTGTAACCAGGGCACAGCAGCCAATATGGCTGCTTGACTTTACACTGTGTGGGATTGGTGGATTTGTGTGTCCGTCAAGGAAATCTCGGCCGGTGTCAGTACCAGATGTGTTCGGGCTACCAGATATGTTCGGGTGTATTTCCGTCGCATCCGTCATCTGTCATATCTGTCTACTCACCTCCCTCTGCTCCCAGCACTCTGCTGACACACACCGGCTGTCTGCGGAACTGCAGCCGGAGGAACTCGGTACAGCTTGTTATATGTGTGTACTTGTGCACATAAATAATGTTTCTAATTATTTACAATTAAAAAACATATATATTCTGCGTTACTTTAGCCAACACTTTTATAAGGCCACTAGATTAGATAATTACGAAATGTGTAGATAGAATACATATCTTTCAGGTTGTTATTTTGTCATTGTTTAATGTTTTATTTACCTTTTAGTATTTTTATATAGTATCTGAACTTTGGAGAGGAGTTGGGAGACACACCACACATCAAATCACATCTACATATTGGTTCTCTGCTTCATACAAGCAGGATTTCAACGTCATGTACACCATTGACACCTGCCGTGGATGCTTGGAGCCTTACAAAAACTGCAAACCAGGTAGACTTCTTATTCTGGATAATAATGTTTATGTGTCATTACATATTTAGTGTGTTGTGGTCCTAGTGTGATTCAATTACAATATTTTCTTTTTCTATTCATAGGATATGTTGGGAAAGGTAAAAGAGGAGAATTGCAGGGCATCTACTCTGATGACCAACATCCAGGCTATTGCAGTCCCTTCTGCAACCAGATATCATAGGTACAGATTAACTCACACAAACAAATGTCAGAATAGACTAAATTGTCACTGCAATTAATGAAGATCATCATTTGATATGTTATCTTCAAGTTTGGTTTCCCGGATGCTGCCCGTCGTGGACTTCGGGTCGTGGACTTCGGGTCGTGGACTTCGGGTCGTGGCTGAACCTGTCTCTGCAGTCCTGCCTTGGGTCTCGTCATGCTGCTTCCCTGATGGCTTCCTCATATATTCTGAACACTCTGTGCTGTTATATTTGCTGTAAAGTGTCTCTACTGTAGGCTATTTTATTATTTTTACAGCACTTTGGCTCGACCAAAAATCTTTTATAAATGTGTTATATAAATAAAACTTGATTTGATTGATTTGATTTGAAAGGGTGTGCGCCAAGGTTCCATACTAGGACCAATAATTTCACCATATATGTAAATAATCTCTAATAATTTATCAAATGCTGCTTTCCATTTTTATGCAGATGATGTCATTTATTGTTCATCCTCTTCTATAGAGCAAAGTCTTGATTTCCTCCAGTCTGCCTTTGATATTATTCCATCCCATTTATCTCAACTCAAGTTAGTATTAAATGCAGACAACTCCAAACTCATGATATTCTCAAATGGCAAAAAGTTAACTTATTGTCTCCCCAACATTTGTACTGTTCAAGGGACTGACATTTACATTGAAAGGGTCACTACATACACATATCTAGGTTTTATTATTTATCAGAACTTATCTTTCAAGTCACACACTGAAAATGTTGTTTTAAAAATTAGGTTTCTCCGTTCAGACAAGGAAACATTTGATCTCTGCAACGTTTTTACCAGTACATGAATGTCTCTGACCAGTGCCTAAAGAGTTTGGATACTGTGTACCATTGTGCATTGTTTTATTACATATATATATATATATATATTGTGAGTTTGGAATAAATATGCACTTTATGAAAATTGGTTACTGTTAGTAAAAAAACAGTAAGGTTAATACTGGATGTTTGTTACACTTGGATATGTTTTCATTGGACATTCAATTCAATACCTTTATTTGTCCAGGTAAAATCCCATTGATATCAATGATGTCTTTTTCAAGGGAGACCTGCAGCAGTAGGTTCCACATGAAGACATACAAACATAAACAACAGAACAACATATCTATCCACATGTACAGGTACCAACAGCATCCGATTTTGTAGCATCCAACCGAGCTTTAAAAACATGTAGTGGTATTAGCTTGGTAATTTTCCATTCTTTTTGCAGACTGTTCCATGTTAGTGGAGCTGCACATCGAAAAGCTTTCTTCCCTAAGACAGTCCTAGCACTTGGGACATGTAATAAAACCACAGCATGCAATCTCAGGCAATAAGTACTTTCAATTCGCAGAGAGATCAGGGAGCAGATGATCAGTGGGGCCTTGTTTTTACTGAATGGTGTGTTTTTTTATGGGGAAATCAAATATGAGCTTATTTTTAGGATTTTCGGAGACTTTGCACACATTTTCACAAACATGTTCACGCTAGGAGTACTTCCATTCGCTTCGTCTTGATCTGTAGATGTGATTTGATGTGTTGTGTGTCTCCCAACTCCTCTCCAAAGTTCAGATACTATATAAAAATACTAAAAGGTAAATAAAACATGAAACATAATGACAAAATAACAACCTGAAAGATATGTATTCTATCTACACATTTCGTAATTATCTAATCTAGTGGCCTTGTAAAAGTGTTGGCTAAAGTAACGCAGAATATATATATTTTTTAATTGTAAATAATTAGAAACATTATTTATGTGCACAAGTACACACACATAACAAGCTGTCCCGAGTTCCTCCGGCTGCAGTTCCGCAGACGGCCGGTGTGTGGTAGCAGAGCGCTGGGAGCAGAGGGAGGTGAGAAGGCGGATATGACGGATGCGAACATATCTGGTACCCCGAACACATCTGGAACCTACACCGGCAGCCATGGTCTGAAATGACCAATGGACATCGAGAAATCACTAAGGAGCTACCCACCAAGTAAAAACATAAACCACGTGTCTCCCATCAGTTTACGTCTGTGTGGAGAGAGAGAGAGAGAGAGAGAGAGAGAGAGAGAGAGAGAGAGAGAGAGAGAGAGAGAGAGAGAGAGAGAGAGAGAGAGAGAGAGAGAGAGAGAGAGAAAATGGCTAAAAAAAACTTTACAGTTGCCGACTTCGCTAGAGATTTTTTTCGCTAGCAGTAGTGAAGATAGAGCCTCATAACCTGAAGTCTTCGACTCTTCTGAAGAAGAAGAACACAAAGACAACAACAAGGATCTATTTGGACATGGGTAAGTGTAAATATTACAGTAATAGTGTACTGGCAATGTGTGGGGAATACCGCGAAAATGAACAATAGGTTTATTTATATATATTTTGTATCGATAGTCATGAACTTTTTCTTGGGACAAAATAGACTCCATTAGCAAACGTTTACTCTGTGTTAACGTTATTTTGGTGTGTAAAAGTGAGATTACATGTGTAGATGATTAAATTAATCATGTATTCGTCCCACAACGGAGACATTTACAGTGACATGTTTTTGCCATCGATTATTTTATCATACTGTTCTGTACAGATGAGACTTTGTCATAGATTTATTTATGTGTGCCTGTTATTATCTTACCGTCCTGTACAGATGAGACTTTGTAATCAGATGTAGCCTATGTATATGTGTGTCTTTGATTTTATACTGAAGTAAAGCAACTGGAAGTGTGTGTGTGTGTGTGTGTGTGTGTGTGTGTGTGTGTGTGTGTGTGTGTGTGTGTGTGTGTGTGTGTGTGTGTGTGTGTGTGTGTGTGTATGTGTATGTGTGTGTGTGTGTGTGTGTGTGTGTGTGTGTGTGTGAGATCGAGAGAGACTCCTTCTGCAACCTCCCAAACTTTCTTTTTATGTGTGCATTGTTATTTGTGCTTGAGCAACATTTTACTTGAACTTTATTTCAATGAAATTAGTTGTAATTATTGTCCTACATTTTTATTTGTTTTACAGAGATGTTTCACAGCTGTCTGGGCCTAGTGGCCCACAGGCGGCGTTTATCCAGCAGCCACAACATCCATCTGTGCCGGCCCCCAGGTCAAGATCTACTGTTGCTCAAGGGCCTTCACCAAAGCCATCACCACCAAGGACCAGCAGACCAGCATCACTACAGCTGCCTCCACCTCCATCTGCGGCTGCCACCAGGTCAAGATACACCTCAGCACAAAGGCTCCACCACAGCCATCACCTTCAACCCAGCCAGCAAGGAGGTCTCGTGGAGGTCTCGTATAGCACTTGTACACCCCACCTACACAGCGGCCCATGCACCATCACCCCCACCTACACAGCAGCCAGACCCACTGTCTTGGGAGACAGACAAAGACCTTGACACTGTCTTGACATTTATAATGTAAAGTTGGTTGAAAGTTCTGATTTTCAATTTTGTAAATAGTGAGATTTTCCAGTTTCTTATATTTATAATAAATTGTTGGTTGAAAAAAAAAGGTTGAATGCTCAATTTGTATTTTTACACATCACATGAACCTTGGTATGTAATATGAAGTCATTATTCAGTCCTACTGTATCTCAGTCCCTGCTGTGGTGAGAGTAGAGTGATAAACACCTGTTTTACTCAAAATTCGAATACATTTTTTTTCATTTTAGACATGAATTACACATTTATATACAGTGTAATTCAAATATTTCACTGCTTTTGTGATCCTAAGACTTTGGTAACCACATCTAAAACACCAAACCAATCGATCACATGATAGTGGAGCAGATAAGTGTGATTTTTTGGCAGAATCGTTCAAATGGTGATACAAGCATGAAACTTGGTAGGAACGTTCCTTTAGGATCACTCTGCAAGAAAAAAGTGCTAGCCACGTGGATTTTCAACATGGCGGCCATGTTTTCCAAGATGGCCGCCAGGGTATGAAAAAAACAACTTTTAACCATAGAAATCGCCAGAGATGTCGGATTTATTTCATCTTGGTGTCGATTTATAGGTTTTTGACCTTGCTAGAGCTGATTCCTGAGTGTATTGATCATTTTCTTGAACCAATAAATCAATTTTAGGACTTGTGTAACAATAAAGAAGTCAAATGACAACTATTGTGCAGGCTTCGAATACAAGTAAATTGGTTCTCGTTATAGACGGGGAAGGTTAGAATTGCCCCTCCAAAGGACTGCTAATGCCGGGGTGGCAAAGAGGATGAGCTCTCTTTGCCTACTAAATGCCCCAAATGGCAAGCGAAACAAAGCCTCTGGCAGTCAAGCTCCAACCCTAGCCTTCTCGTGGCGGGGGTGTTTCCACAAATAGTGGTGGTGCGAAAGGCGAGTCTCTGGCGCCTGAAAACCAGACAGCTCTGGGCAGATGAAGCTCATTAGCCAGGTAAAGGCAATTCATCTAGGAGATGGAAAACTCCGAAATAAAACCACTTGCGACCGAAATGCAGCCACAAGGATATATAGGACCCAGACATCAGTGTAACCAGCGATGATGGTGGACACCAGCCAATATCAATTAAACACAGAAAAAGAGAGTGTATGTCATGCAATACCAGGGCACACTGGTGGCAACTCAGCATGGGGTTCAATGTCAGCTAAATCGTGGGTTTAGTATCCCAAATGCTATCTAATGAACCCCTCAGATGTTAGATAGCCGCACCTCAACCGACAGGATGTGCCAGCGCGGGAGAGCCGAGCCAAGGATAACGGGGGTTTTACATGTAGTTATCCGGATGGTGTACAGATCGCACAGGATTTAAATGACATTGGATGAACGATCGGGCTAGGTGTAGGGCAAGTGCATGAACCTAGCTGTATCCTATACATCAATTTGCACTAACGTAAGGTGGTAAAAGGATGAACCCTCGACCTTGCCATTCTTAGTCACAAATTATGGATACTCAAGCAAAATCAAAACCACAAACAAACTGGACGAAATGTTGTCTCTGTCAGAATGATACAGAGGAAAAGTTAATGTCACCACTAAGTTCATTCCAAAGGGAACAGGACTATGCTGGTTATACCAACATTGCAAACAATGTGCCATTGTTTCATGCCATCAATGATATGCCGATTCCACTTAACCCAGCCAGACTAGATGAAGGTGGTGGTATAAAAGAAACACTGATGCGAAACAGAGCAAAATATCACCAAAGCTGTAGATTGTTGTTCAATAACACAAAGCTACAAAGGACACAGAAGAGAGCGACTGCAAGTACTTCTACGTGCAGAGAAGAGAACGGCAGTAAGAGGCAAAGAACATCAGATCCACCAAAAGCGTCATCAGTATGCTTTTTGTGTGAAGAAGAGGCCGAAACATCAACTTTACGACAAGCAATGACAATGCAATTGAATGAAAGACTCAATGAGTGTGCCAGGACTCTGAATGATGGAAAGCTCCTCGCAAAGCTCAGTGCCGGCGATGCTGTTGCGCTGGAGTTGAAATATCATCCTGCTTGCCTTGTAGCTGTATACAATCGAGAACGAGCCCATCATAATTTGATTTTGCAAGAGCAGAGCTGCAAAAAGCCAGATAAAGAGTTATACCCCATTGCTTTTTCAGAACTTATCATCTACATCACTGACACCAGAGCTGCCACCGAGGGAACAGATCCAGTTATATTCAGGCTGGCAGATTTAGCTACACTGTACAAGCAGAGATTAGAGCAACTCGGTGTGGACTCTCCGGACGTGAACTCAACAAGGTTAAAGGAACAGTTACTCTCGCGTATTCCAGAGCTTGAAGCGCATCAGAAAGGACGCGATGTCCTGATAGCATTAAAAAATGACAGGCTCAATTCTTGCTGATGCTAGTAAATATGGTGAAGCTATACACTTAGCTAAAGCTGCTGATATCATACGTAAAGAGATGCTTAATCACAAGACCAAATTCAACAATCAGTTCAAGGAAGGAGCTGGTGAAGAATCCATTCCTCCCTCACTTCTACAGTTTGTGTGTAATATCGAACACGGTGTCGATATTAAGTCACATCTGAAACATGGTGTAGTAAAATCAGACTTGGCTATTGCACAACTGTTGCAGTATAACTGCTACACAAAGTACAGAGATGGATCAGCAATCCACCGGCATTCCAAAGACCGTGAGACACCATTTGCTGTATACATTGGGATGATAGTGTTCGCCAAGACGAGAAAACGACAACTTATTGACAAGCTTCATGAGAATGGCATCAGCATTTCGTATGACAGGGTCTAAGAAATATCTGCCCAGTTAGGCGAATCTGTTGTAAACCAGTATGTGGAAGAAGGAGTTGTGTGTCCACCGGTTCTACGTAAGTGAATTTTCACCACCTCTGCTATGGACAATATTGATCACAATCCAACAGCAACCACAGCTAGTACATCCTTCCATGGTACAAGCATTTCAATGTTCCAGCATCCAAGTTCGGATAACAAAGGAGAAGTACGTGCCCCACCCAAAGTTGTGGACAGCAGGGCAAAGAAAGTGCCTGAGCTTCCTGAATCGTTCACGAACATCCCACCGGCCTTCTTCAACAGCCAAAGTCTGCAAGCAAATCCGAGACAAAGTTACTGAAGGAAGACTGCAATTTGTTTTCCCGCCTCTTCATCTCCTGCCAAAACAGAAAGTGTGACTTGCAAGAGTTCTTCAAACACGAGAATCAGTCTTTTCCGGCCTCACTCAGTAACAAGGGGAAACTACACACATGTACGAAATCGGATTTAGTGGATGTACTACAAGCCAAGGTTACGCTTCCAGAGACAAAGCCAGAGTCTGACGTACTCATTGTAGATGGAGCTGCGCTGGTAAATACAGTAGCACCACGAACACCAAAGACATTTGAAGAGTATGCCAGAAAGGACATTCTTCCTAAAGTCGAGTACTACAGCACGAAACACAAAAGAACCGACATCATCTTTGATGTGTATCATCAGTCCAGCCTGAAGGCAGAGGCAAGATCTAAACGAGGAAAGGCCATCAGAAGAAGAGTAACAGCGACAAGTAAAACTCCCTCGAATTGGCAGAGCTTCCTTAGAGATAGCACCAACAAAACAGAGCTATTCCATTTCCTTGCCGACAAAGTGGCTGAAATGACAACGGGCAATCCAGTTATCATGACTAAAGGAGAAAATGCCATCACCACCACCAGTGACACCAGTGTTAACCTGGAGGAAGTGGCCCCATGTACCCATGAGGAAGCAGACACGCGAATATTCGTACATGCTCGGCATGCAGCCACCGAGGGATACAAGTCTCTGATGATTGAAGCTAATGACACGGACATTGTAGTTATTGCCATATCCCTTATACCTTCTCTTGCCGCAACAGGTCTTGAGAAAATGTGGGTTGCATTTGGCAAAGGGGAGCACAGGAGATGGATCCCTATCCACGAACTTGTGTCTGCCATAGGACCAGAGAAAACGAGTGGGATGCTCTTCTTCCATGCCTTCACCGGTTGTGATGTTGTATCATCTTTCAATAGCAAAGGGAAAAAGACAGCATGGCAGACATGGAATGTATGCAATGAAGCATCAGTCATCTTCACGAAACTCAGTCAGTGCCCATCAAAGATTGAGGAATCTGATCTACAAATCCTGGAGAAATGTGGGGTCCTGATGTATGACAGATCAAGTTCAGTTGCGTCTGTGAATGAGGTGAGGCTTGCTCTCTTTGCACGAAAGCAGAGGTCATATGATTTCATTCCACCAACACAAGGAGCACTCAAGGAACATGCCAAGCGAGCTGCATATGAAGCAGGACACATTTGGAGCCAGGCAATAGTCCGCCAGCCAGAGCCTCAGTGTCCGTCCGAGTGGGGTTGGTTCAAAGAAGATGACTCGTGGAAGCTCTTCTGGACTGCCCTTGCTCCCATAGCTAAAAGCTGCCAGGAGTTAACAAAATGTAGATGCAAGACACAATGTAGTGGAAGGTGCAAATGCTTCCGTTTCGGACTAAGTTGTACTCCACTATGCAGTTGTTTTTGTCAGACCTAGCTAGTCAGACAATGAACATTGCAGGGCAGAAAAACATTGCAATAGAACTGGGACCGGTTCGTGTTATATTCACCCCAGGCGCATTACGAACGAAGTGCAGATGTTGTTGATGGCATGATACCCCTTGCCTATCAAATTGCCTTTAGGAAATACTAGAATTTAAAAAAATAATAACGGCAAATTTAAAGTGATAATTCAGCATCAATAACTGGAAGTGCTGAACAAAACAGAAAAAGACAATTTGGGTGAATCTAAACTCGTATATTAAAGTAATACTTTTTCACCTAAAGCCACATATGGCAGGTAAGGGGTTAATACCACATCATACATCTGTTTTGATATCATAATCGGGTTCGCCAGTGTTGAAAACATATAAATCGCCACCATGACCTACTGAATTGGACAGATCTATCCAAAGTTATCAGGAAATGTCACCGATGGGGTGGTCATCTGGTGGCCATCTTGGAAAATGGCCGCCATCTTGGAATTTCAAGTGGCTAGCACTTTTTTCTCATAAAGTGACATAAAATAAATATTCCTGCCAAGTTTCATGCTTGTATCATCATTTGAACGATTGACCTTGTTATCTGCTCTACTATGAGTACATTTGTGTTTTCACAAGAGTTTGGAAGATTTTCCGAAAATCGGAAGTAACATTTTAAGCTTTTGAGCTACTTATCTCATCAAACAGTGCTCTAAGGTGAGTAATTTGCATATATAGCAATACCAGATATTGTCCTGAACATTTTGATATTTAACACATGGGGTGCCATGTTAGAAGAAATACATTTAAAAGGGGATTTAAAGGTCACATGTCATGGCCATTTCCACTGATCATAATTCCATTGTTGAGGTCTACTAGAATAGATTTATACAGTGCAATTTTCCAAACTCACATTGGTTTCGCATACAGCATCTCTGTAAAGTATGTGTATTCACTCTCTCCACTAAATGGCTCGTTGCTCCAATTGGTCGGGACCAGTCGGGACGTTGTGAATCGCGCTAAGCTCCGTGGAGGTGTGATTTCCTTGTTTAGCGATACACAGCGAAACATAGCCAAACTCACCCTGAGCACACACAAAGTCACAGCCGAAGTAAAACCAATAAGTGTGGCTTGATATTGAGTAAGAAAAAGGTTGATAAACGCTGTGAGAATGGGTCTGCAGAGAGAATTTCGCCGTGATCCCAACTGTCGTTTTGGGGAGGTATTTTCTGTGTTAGAGTTGTACTCCCTACAGGGTGTACTTTGAGGGTTTTGACTCTGCACACCGTTTACATGTAGAACAACCTACATAACACACAAGGGGACGGGCAATAACCGGAAAAGCATGACATGTCACCTTTAAGAAAACATCAAAAATTAGAGAAAATACCCTTACGGCCCCTACACACGGCGGCGTGCGTTGCTGCTTCAACGCTTCTGCCCATTCACTTTGAATGGGGTGACGTCACGATTTGCCGAACTGCATTGTGGGAGCAAAGCGTAGCTTCTCTCGAGGTGCTCGCTGCAAAAGTAGAGCAATGTTCTACTTTTGCCGCCTCGACGGAGGCGTCAGCCAATCAAATCCCTCGTATGTAAATCTGACAGTACAAGCAGTAGCCAATCAAACCGAGTGTATGTTGGGAGAGCCAGACCGCAGTTATTTCCCATATGTCAACAAAAGGAGGAGAAAATGATCGTGGCGGTAGGGAACATACAGGGATACAAACCGGAGGAGCCAGGCATGGGGGGAGGTGGCAAAGACAGTGGGGGAAACTGGTAGGTTTTCGCTTGTTTGGGGAGTTTATATCCAGTGTATTTCGTTTGAATGGACAGATAGCAAGCATAGACAGTATATTTAGCCAGCATGGATCTAGCATGAATGCTTTGCTTTGTATGTCCGGGGCGGGACATTCATGTGGTTGGTTGTTGGTCGGGCTGCTCGCGTTGATTCCCCAAGCTCAAGACACGCCAAGTGGCAACGCACGCCGCCGTGTGTAGGGGCCGTTAGACTCCAGAGGGTTAATATCGACACCACTATAAAAGTCAAGGATCACTCATTTTTATGAACTTTTTTTACTTGGTTACCTATTGTTTTATCATTATTTAATCGATATAAAGAGGTATTATTTGTATTGATTTGGTACAGTGTTTCCCTTATAACACAGAGTTCTCCCTCACAGATATCCTGTTTAATCTTTAACTTCTGGCAAGTTTTTAGTGATCAGGGGAAGAGATGTATACTTATGACGGATAGACTTCCTCTCCTGTGATGCACCTCCAGATGCCTTTTCCTGCACGGAGATGCTCACTTGGCAAATAGCCAATCATCTTGCGGCTGGTGTTGCACCAACACCTCACCACCTCAATTGATTCTTCTTTCATCAGCGTAAACTTCTCACCTACTTATGTTGAAGCCCAAGGAATGCTGCAATTTGTTTGGCAATGAAATCCCCTCTGTTGGCTGATGGTATCTCTCTCTGTGAACTAGCAACTTGGGATGCTTTTATCTTCGTACAACTAAGGCCCCGGCCACACGAGGACGATAACGGTCTTTCCGTTACCGTTTTGTGTCATATAGACCATTCGGCCACACTAGGACGACAGAATACGGCACTAAACGACTACTGTAACGATAATGGGTCCCAAGGTGGATAGAACGGCATACGCAACGCTCTGGGGGGTCAAACGGCTCCGTGTGTATGCCCTGGCCTATACGATCATTTTCTGATAATGATGAGGCAATAGCCCGCCTCTCCCCACCTCTGCTGCTCACCCCCGCGTCAAAGTAAACTGCACCCTGAATTCAGATTATTTATCTTTCTCTCGATATGGACATAAACGCGAGTGAAGTCTAATCTGACAGGACGGAGACACGCAGCTCTGCTCACCTGCAGCTCCTCCCGCTGTGATGCGACGGTGAACGGAGCAAAACACACACTTCAAGCAAGATCATCACCCTTAGCTATTTTAATTACCTCCCAAATTACCTAAACTAGTTATAAATATGTTTATTTTTACTGTCGGCCGGGTCACTCATTACTGGATCAGCTGCTGCATGAAACAGACACTGACGCTGTCCGAAGAGAGGGAGGAAAAAGAGAGGCTTGTCGGAGCAGACACAGTTGTGGTGGCTTAAAGCCCAGCTCTGCTCTGCTCCGCGCCGTCCGTTAGATGAGCCTGGTCAGATTAATAAGAAAAGGAGTTCAAAACACCGGCATAAAAGTTATAACAATAATCTGATTTTAATGGTAAATAAACACCAATACAATTTTACAGAGTACTCTGGACTCCCAGTTCTACTGCTGTGCGATACAGGTATCGGGACCAGCCAGTCAGAAACAGGGGGCCCCGTGCATGAATAAACAACAGTATATATGGACATATTTGGGGCGGAGAGTCACTGCTTATCTTCCACCGGACTTCACTCCTTTAATTTCCCAGGGAAGGTTTCACACGAACTATTCTTTCCTAAACAATCAAACATTGTACACAGATATATTGGTGCTATATTGGCCTCAAAAAGAACCTTGAAAAGGACATGTGTGTGTGTTTGGTAAGAGGAAGTGTGTGTGTGTGTGTGTGTGTGTGTGTGTGTGTGTGTGTGTGTGTGTGTGTGTGTGTGTGTGTGTGTGTGTGTGTGTGTGTGTGTGTGTGTGTGTGTGTGTGTGTGTGTGTGTGTGTGTGTGTGTGTGTGTGTGTGTGTGTGTGTGTGTGTGTGTGTGTGTGTGTGTGTGTGTGTGTGTGTTGATGTCTTGGTCAGGGAGTGTGTGTGTGTTGGTATCTTGGTCAGGGAGTGTATTGTGTGTGTGTCAGGGTGTCTGGGAAAGTGTATGTAAGAAGGTTTATATATATAGGATTACTTAAAAACAGTCCCAAATAATACATGTTCACTTTAATACAGTTCAAGATAATACCTGTTTACTTTAATACAGTTTAGAACAATATCTGTTTGCTTTAATCCCTTTTTTGATCTCACCTTCAGAGATCAACTTATACACAGCATTTGGAACATAACCAATTAACATACAAAATGAGGTCAGCGTTGGTCAGAGGAACGTCTTTTAAGTCCGGTCTAGGTGTGCACACAATGAGAAGTTCGGCAACACAGTCATGTTCGTCACCGTCTTCAGGCAAAGGCATAAGCAGGGTTCTTACACCTTTTCCAAAGAAACATTCAAGCATTTTTCAAGATTTTCAAGCATGTTACAGCTGTTGTAAATTACATATTGATATGCACATACTCAAATGATTATTTCCCTACCTCACATTAAATCAAATGTTCTTAATACTATAAACAACCACATGTGTGTTTCGTGATAGCATTCTACACGAGGATGAAAAATTAAAGAAAAGAAAAGTAAGTTTAATATTTCAAAATGAGTGATCTGTACGTAGACTGGGCATCCCATATAACCTGTCTGAGCCGATATAAAACAATCAGCCAAGTAACTTTTCAATACATTATTGATTACTATTTTTTGTGGTACTTTTAGGTTGGCAGTGAACATAAGTCAGAGGTACATGGTATACTTTGCCTCCACTACATGTATTTAATACCTTTAGTTACTTCACAGATGTGGATGAATGATGTGAAATATAATCAAGTGTTAAATCAGACTTTAGTTCCACCTGGAGTAAATCCACAAGCTACCCTGCAGTATACAAAGTCATTCAAACTAGCTGCACCTTTACCAGCTTTGAGAACACTTTCATGATCAATCATTATAAAACATATCATATATATTATTCTGAAATGGACCAATCTGCACTATGACTACTTTTACTGTCGCTACTTTCACTATATTTTGATGAGAATACTTGTCTACTTTCACTTGAGGAACATTTTGAATGCAACACTCTACTTCTACTTTTACTCAAGTACAAGTTCTGAGTACTTATAATTTCACCACAAGATCTGAGTACTTGTACTTTTACTCAAGTACAATATCTGAGTACTTGTTCCACCTCTGGTAGTGTATTAGTCTGAATTGTGGCTACAAAATCACGCAGCGCTGCATAAAAATAGACTCACAATGGTAACAAGTGGAAAATAATATTTACTAATGTGTACAATGCTTTGTAGGTCATTTTGATTACTCAAGACACCTGACTTATACACCTTCAGAGGAAGACTGGGGTTACGTATTGTAACCCAGCTTCTATGAGTATATACATCCCTCTAAGGCTATCGCTATTGGGCAAACCCCACTGCACGTGTGCAGCACTGACAGACTTATTCCACGCCCACCTACGACGTGGGCCCCACCTCCAGGCTCACTTCCGTATAAATAGGAAGTAGGCCCTACAATCCGCTCCCACAGCTTTTCTTCAGCTATTCGCGGCACCAGTGGGGCCGAACCTTAGAGGGCTGCGCCTATACTCATAGAAGCTGGGTTACAATACGTAACCCTAGTACTATTTCGTATAAGGCTTCGCCCTCTAAGGCTATCGCTATTGGGTTAAGGACGAAGCAGGATATAGTCTACGCCCCACTGGTTCCGTCCGTTACCAGAAGCACAAAACACACCTACTCAGTTAATAACCCATGTCCATTTCGCCGTGCGTAAATGGAGCATCACGTTCCCAGGGAATATAGCATTTCCAAAATGAATATTTCCCCATCAAGGAACGAAGGTAGGCTTACTCGGGCTACCTGAGTTTTTTAAGTCTTACTTGTTAAAAACGATCAAGAGAGGGGAGCAACGGCCGCTTTCTACATGCCGACAGGCAGGAGAGAGGCCTGCAATTTGGAAAATCCCCGATATTCCTCAATCTGGCAGACTATTCAGTACTGAATGTGTCAGAGAGGAATGGGAGACATCCCTCAAATAAAAACGAATAAACGAACAGGGTGAAGACCAAGATGCAGCAGTGCAAATGTCTTCCACTGTCATTCCTCCGAACAATGCCGTAGAAGTTGATATTCTCCTGGTGCTGTGCGCTTTAATGTTTTCCGGTGGATCCAACCCAGAGGAAACATACGCCTGTGACACCGCCTCACCCAGCCAGTGTGACAGGCGCTGTGCAGATAGAGGCTGCCCTACTGAGCGCTCTCTGAAATGCACAAACAGACGCTGGGATTTGCGTAACGCAGCCGTGCGTGTAACATAGCATGCCAGTGCGCGCACGGGACAGAGGAGATGAGATGTGGCTTGTTCCTCTGATGTGTGAGGCGGAGGAAAGAAGCCCTCCAAAGTTATCACTCTCGATCTGAACGAGCTTGTGATCACCTTCGGCATAAACGCCGGGTTCAGGCGTAACACAGCTGAGCTGCCATCTCCTTGGATCTGGAGACATGAAGGAGCCACAGAGAGAGCAGACAAATCACTCACCCTTTTAGCTGACGTCAGAGCCAGGAGCAGCGCTACCTTGGCTGACAGAAACTTCAGGGGAACTTGATCCAGCGGTTCAAAACAGGCTTTACCTAGTGCGCACAGCACTACAGCCAAATCCCATTGAGGCGCTAAAGCGCGTGATACCGGTCTGAGTCTCTGTACTCCTCGTAGGAAACGTTTTGTCAGCGGGTGACTAAACACCGTGCTGACCCCAAACCCTACATGGCATGACGAGATGGCAGCCGCATACGTTTTTATCGTGCTATGGGCCAATTTCCTGTCCAGCAACAGCTGGAGGAATGACAGCAGGAGAGGCAGGGGACACGCCACGGGGTCCACGCTTTTTCCTACACACCATCGTTGGAACGCCGTCCATTTGGTTGTGTACAACGCCCTGGTGGACGCGGCTCTGGATCCCTGAATAGTCCTCACAACATCTTGAGAGAGGCCGAGCCCCTCTAAGTGTTCCCGTTCAGGGGCCATGCCCACAAACGTTGGCCTAACACTGGGTGACCGCTGATTGCTCCCTCCACCTGGGAGAGAGCATCCCTCCGCCACGGAATATCCCACGGTCTCCCTGACAGCATCCGCTGCATGCAGGGAAACCAGGAAGCTCCCGTGCGCTCCGGGGCTATTAAGACCGCTACCAGTCGCTCCTCCTGCACTCGGTCCAGGAACCGAGGGATCAGAGGGACTGGTGGGAAAGCGTACAGTAACACCCTGGGCCAAGGTCTGTGTGCGAATGCGTCCACCCCCAGAGGGGGGTGATCCTGCCTTCTCAGGGTGAACCAGAGAGCACACTGCGCGTTCCCGCGAGCAGCGAACAGATCCACCTCTGCTGTCCCGAACCTGCTCCATACTTGGGAGACCAGCTCGGGGTGGAGGCTCCAGTCCCCTTGTCGAGGACCTCCTCTGGACATGAGATCTGCCCCTCTGTTCAGCTCGCCAGGAATATACACTGCTCTGATCGAGAGCATGTGTGTGCGCGCCCAGCACCACAGCCGCCTGGCTGTGTCCAGCAGCTGTGCTGATCGTACACCTCCCTGGCGATTTATGTAGGCTGCCGCCGTTTTGTTGTCTGTCCGAATCATCACATGATGATTCCACAGCAACGGGGCAAAGTGCTGAATTACTCTCCATACGGCGAGTAATTCCAGCGCGTTTATATGAAGGGACATGTGCGGCGGCCACTGTCCCCCCACTGCCTGCGACATGCATGTTCCTCCCCACCCTGAG
Source organism: Pseudochaenichthys georgianus (assembly GCF_902827115.2). Taxonomy (NCBI): domain Eukaryota; kingdom Metazoa; phylum Chordata; class Actinopteri; order Perciformes; family Channichthyidae; genus Pseudochaenichthys; species Pseudochaenichthys georgianus. The sequence continues at coordinate 24,172,647 of NC_047524.1, forward strand.
AGCGATGCGTCTGTAAACACCGAGGTGTGTGACATCACTCTGCCGAGGGGAACCCCCACCGACAAGATGTGGGGATTTTTCCAGTAGGTCAGATCTAAACCTACGGATGGAGGAACGCACACCCTGCGTCTCCTCTGACGCACAGGGTCGATGCGCAGGCGAATGAACCACCTCTGAAGTCTCCTCATGTAAAGGAGACCCAGGGGGATCACCACGTGACCAGCTGACATCATGCCCAACAGCTGCATCACGGAAAGGGCTGTCACCACCTTGCCGGGTGTGACGCGCCTGAGGAGAGCTGTCAGATTCTCCACTCTCCGCTGTGAGAGTCGTGCTCTCATGCGGGCTGAGTTGAATTCCATTCCCAGATACATGATAATCTAGGATGGAAGAGGACAGCTCTTCTCCCAATTGATTATGAAACCCAGGCTTGACAGGTGAGATACGAGTTGTACCGTCTGTAAAGCAGCTTCCTCTCTGGAGCGAGCCAGCAACAGCAGGTCGTCCAGATAAAATAACACTCTCATCCCTCCTCTGCGTAGCGGCTCCAGCGCCGTCTCCACACACTTTGAAAAAGTGCGTGGAGCCAGGGAATATCCGAACGGCAGTCGATTGACTGGTACGATATTCCCTGGAATGAAAAACGCAGGAATTTCCTGTGTTTTGGGATGATGGTTATATGGAAGTAATGGGTCTCATTCCCCCCGCCCCGTCTCCTTCGGGACCAGAAAATAGCGGGAGTAAAAACCCCTGATTTTCTTCCCTTTGAGGAACCCCGGGAAAAGGCTTTCTTTAACCCGAGTTCCTGCCGCTCTGCACGGAGCGCGAGACACTGTTCTTGGGATGACAGGACTTCCTGTATCCCGTAGAACTGCGGGGGGGGAGAGGCGAATTGCAGAGACTACCCTCTGCCCATCCGCCTCTCATCCATCTGTCCATCAGACATACTCGCCGCCACCCTGAGTACCATACAGTACTCTGATAGTGCCGGGTGTACATTCTCTGGATGTGCTGTGGTTGGTAACAAACCATGCCAGAGCCCTCCACATGCTGCATTCCACACCGGCTCTCAATATGTCGTCGTTTAGGAGAATACTCATAAACTGCGCGTTCACACTCAACCCCACTAAGGGATGAGCGGAGGTGTGTGCAGTGCTGTCCACACGAGGCCGTGGGCAGGAGGTGTCTGAGACAGAGGAAGAATCCATGCTGCCTAAACCCAAAAAGTTTACGGTAGACGGACTTGAATAGCAAGCCCAGTAGTTTTATTAACCGATAAGTTAAAAAACCCAGCCGGCTTAGGCAGCGAGCCATGCTGCCAAGTAACCAATAGGCTATTGGCAGCTGGCTTAAACCGGGGAGCCTTGCTGCATATTAACTTCCCTCTGTCCATATAACCCACACTCCGTCCTCAAGGCGCGAACCTGCTCTGGATGTGCTGTGGTTGTCATGGTGACGAGCCACGCCAGAGCCCTCCAGACGTTGCATTTTACACAGGCTCTCCTTATGTCGCGTTTAGGAGAAGGCTCGTAAACCGGACATTTAAGGTGCGTTCACGCTCAACACCCCTAAGGGATGAGCGGAGGTGTGTGCAGTGCTGTCCACACTGTAATAATGGCACTCGTGGCTCATTACGGCCGTGTGTAGGAGGTAGGTTTGGGACAGAGGAAAAAAATCCGAGCTGTCTAAAACCCAACAGGTTTTAAAGACAGTCGGTTATGCAGCGAGCCATGCTGCCTATAACCGACAGGTTAGGGGCAGCCGGCTTACCCGGTGAGCTTGCTGCTTATTATTATCAATCTGTCCATCGAATACATGTGTTGCCACTCTGAGTAATACTCTGAGAGCGCACACCTGGTTTGGATGTGCTGTGGTTGTCATGGTGACGAGCCAAGTCAGAGCCCTCGCCGCCGTTGCCCGTGAAGCAGCCCAAGAGGGGCCGGACCGAAAAAGGCTGCGAGGGGCCCTCCACACGCTGCATCTCACACCGGCTCTCATCCTGTCACGCTCAAACCCGCTGAGGGAATGAGCGGAGGTGTGTGCAGTGCTATTCACACAGTGCGTAATAACATGCCTAGGCTCATTACGACCGTGTGTAGTATAGGCACATCTGGGACAGAGTAAAAAACCTGTGCTGCCTATAACCGACAGGTTTAGGAGCATCAGGTTTAACCGTCAAGCCCTGCTGTTAAGTAACCGGCTGGTTAATTACAGCTGGCTTGTGCCGCGAGCCCCGCTAACCAACAGGTTACAGCCGGCTCAAACGGCGAGCCCCGCTGTCTGTTTAACCTTACAGGTAACAACAGCTGGCTTATGCACCTCCCCACGCTGTATTACACAGCGGCTCTCCTCATGTCGCCATTTAGGAGCTTTTAAAACTCGTAAAACGGACATTGAGGTTCACGCTCAAACCTGCTTGAGGAATGAGTGGCGGTGTGTATAGGAGGCACATCTGTGACATAGGAAACAAACCCGGGCTGTCTAATTAACCGACAGGTTTTAAAGACAGCTGGTTTTAGCCGTAAGCCTTGCTGCCTAACAACCGACAGGCTGTGAGGCAGCCGCTTATGCAGCTTTATGTCATCCGGAGGAGAGCTCTCCTGAACCGGGAGATCTCATTAGGCGGCTGCCTTTCCGGTGATCTCCGGGAGTTCCTCCACCTGGTGATCCGTGAATGGAGGGGAAGGAGTCGCCTGACTGCTGCCCGCCACTCGGATCCAATAAATAAAGGGCTTGGTCCACAGAGTAAAAACTCCTGGACCAGCCAATCATCCTCGGCCGCAGCAACGAGAGCGTCCGCTCTCCACTGCCTGTGGGCCCGAGGGAGATGGACACAATGAGTGCACGACACCTGGGGAGTGAGAGCCGCGTTTGCGTGCTCTAATCCCCGGAAAAACTCACACAGTGAGCTCCGGTCGTAACTCATATGTCGGGTTGACACTGGGCCCCCACCCTGTTTCCCCCGTCCGGAGGAGAGGGAGGATGGGCCCAGGGGAACAAGGAATATTTGCTCTTTTAGCTCTTAAAAGAACTTGTTTTGCCTGTCAATGCTTCTGCAACGGAGTGCTGAAGAAAAGTAGGAGCGGATTGTAGGGCCTACTTCCTATTTATACGGAAGTGAGCCCGGAGGTGGGGCCCACGTCGTAGGTGGGCGTGGAATAAGTCTGTCAGTGCTGCACACGTGCAGTGGGGTTTACCCAATAGCGATAGCCTTAGAGGGCGAAGCCTTATACGAAATAGAACTGTTTATTCTACAATTACATGGGATTTGTTAAGATCTGTCTGTGTTGGTGTTTTGTCTTGTCTAGATCTGTCTGTGGTTTTCTGTCTGCGTTGTGTTTTGTCTTGTTTAGATCTGTCTGTGGTTTTCTGTCTGCGTTGTGTTTTGTCTTGTTTAGATCTGTCTGTGGTTCCCTGTCGTTAGTTTCCCTGGTGTGTCTGATTACCCGATTGTGTTCACCTGTGGCCCCTGTGTTTTCTCCTCCCTCCTCACCTGTGTCTTGTTTGTGTGATTAGTCTTGTGTGTATTTAAGTTCTGGTTTTTCTGTCTGTCTTTGTCGGTTTGTCTTGTGATATGACTTGGTACGGAAAAGGGAAAAAACAACGATATTTGGAATACAAATAAGTTGCTGTTTGTACGATCCTCTCCCCTAACAGCATTTATGTGGGGTGGGCCCTATCTGAGTGTTCGTGATGGCTGAAAGAGGAGAAATAACGAAGGAAATTGACGTGCATTCAGGAATGCAGGAAGTTGAGACAAAGAATGTGGGAGTGGAGCGGGAGACGGGGAAAATGGCGGCGGAGAAGTCTAATAACAAGACGAAAAGACGTGAGGGCGAAGGAGAGAAAGCAGAGAAGGACACAAAGGCTGGAGAGGCTGTCGGGGCTGCATCTCTGGAAAGAGGGCAGGCTGGAGTGAAGACGGGAGTGACGGCCGCGAAAATGGCGGAGGTCCCGCGAGGTGGAGGTGAGGGAGCGGAGGAGAATGAAGATTCTGGGGAAAAGAATGGTCCAAACGACGGAGTGAACGTAGGAAACAGCAGAAGAACAAGTGAAGATGGAAATAGGAGCGAAAAAGAGGAAGTGAGCGACGAGGAAGAAAATGCAGAGGAGCGGGTGAGCTACTCCGCAGAACTGACGTTGGGTGTGTACGTAGAGGGGCGAAGAGGAGAGGTATCGATGATGGACTTGCTTAAGGCAATAAGGAACTTGTGCGGGGTAATACTAGGGTGCAGGGTGAGAGGGGAGGGGAGATACGAAGTGACAATGAAAACGCTAGTAGGGAAGCGGAGGCTGTTGGCGGGGTGCACAATAAATGGAGTAAGGGTGAGAGCACAAGAGCTAAGAGACAATGTAGTGACGGTCTCCTTTTTGCACCTGCCGGTGTATATCAGTGATGGGGACATTCTGTCGAGATTGCGAGAGTGGGGGGTGAAACCAGCATCAAACATTATGAGGTGCTTTCTGCCGGGAACAGGAAGAGATAGAATAGCAGATGGAACCCGCTTTCTGAGGGTTGTATTTAATGACAAGGTCCGATCCCTCCAATATTCCACCAAGTTTAACACAGTGGGGGGATCGGAATACTTCAGAGTCATACACGACAACCAGGAGAGAGTCTGCAGGAAATACAATAAAGCGGGACATATGATGAAGCAATGCCCAGAAGTAATGTGTTATGAGTGCAAGAAAATGGGGCATTGCGCAGCTAACTGTGGCGAACAGGGCGGGGGAGGAGCGGAGAGTGGAAATGAGGAGAGGATGGATGGGGAGTTGACTGTGGGTGGGGGGGGGAAGCAGAGGAAAAAAGACCACGTGAGGATGTGATGTTAAATGAAGGAGAGGAGGTTGCGGGGGGGAAGGAGTGGAGAGTGTGGAGTATGCTGTGGAGAGGAAGGATAAAAAGAGGATGAAGGGCAGTGAGAAGGAGGGAGAAGATGTGGGAATTAGGGGGGGAAAGGATGTGGAGGTTGAGATGGATGAGACTGAGGGGGGGTGAAGAAGTAAGGGAGGGAGGGGGAAAGGATGTCGAGCCTGGGATGGTGGGGGATAGCGAGGATAGCGTGGAAGAGGAGAAGCAGTGTCTGAAAGAGGAGTTAATGAGAGTGAAGAAGGAAGGGAAGGGATGAGAATGAGGAAAGAGCGGAGGAGGAGGGAATGGAGGACTGGGAGGTGATAAACATAAATATAGGGGTGATTAATAAAAAGAGTAAGTGGGTGGAAAGCAAGGAGGATGTGCATCGCCTCACGCTAATGCAAAGGCCGTATGGAAAAAGAAGGGGAGAAACGGTGGGAAAGTGGGAGTGGGAAAGGAGAAAGGCATGGGCGATATTTGAGATGTGGAAAAGGGAATATGGGATAAAGAGTAATTGATGGGTGTAATGTATGACAAAAGTGTGCGATGGTTTGAATATTTGTCTGCTATATTTGAGAATGCTTGAGGTAAGCTGAAAGTGTGGTCTGCATGATTATGTTTTTGTTCTGATGTGTTATTGATATGTGATATGCAGGAGTAAGGAGATGGGGAGTAATGTTTTTTCGTATGAAATAGAAAGTAGATTATGTGTATATTGAAGGAATATCAGGCTATTAAAAAGTATTAAACAGCATTTTCCAAGGTATTAAGAAGGTCCACAGCAACGACAACATGAAACACCCTTTAATTTACTGAAACAACATGTCGGGAAACCCCCTCAAGGTGGCCCCATGCATAGCGTGCCATAAAATGCTGCTTCTTATTTTAAGTTTCGTTGCCTTGCTCCGCTCTGTTGGGGGGGGTTTATCTGCTGGTGGACTACCTGAGAGATATACAGCAGGAGAACACGCCGTCCACCGCGGAGAATAAACAGAAGGGCAACCATGACAACCATGCTCCGGGGTCTTCTTCGCTGATTTTGGTGTATTTTGTGGCGGCAGCAGCGCCACTTACAGGCCTGGCATATGTACTCCAGCATTTCCAGCGGTCTAGTGTGAACGGACACGTTAATGAATCTAATGCGTGTGAACGGAAGACTTTTTTGCGTTTGCGTATGCGTTTTACTGTATGCGTCCTCGTGGGGCCGGGGTCTAAGCCAAACTATATCCGGTCACAGAGATCTGCTATTTTAAAGTAAGGTCAACACATATCGACCCTAAATATAGTCTATATTAAGAACGAGAAAAGTCTTAACATATATATCGTTTTTTGTAAACATATGACAAATGTGTGAGGGTGATGACGTCAGAGCATCGTCCTATGTGCCGGGCTTAGCCCCGGACAGCCCCAGCCCAGAGCCATATAATAGAAGAGTTACGACATCTCCGTTCACTCCAATGGACCACTTTTTTACAGCAATGGCGGATCGTGGAGCCTCTCAATAGTTCCCCGGAAGTTAGCGCCAAGGCTGGCAGAGCTGTGGAGTTGCAGCATAATAGACCGTTCGTGACGTACTTTTAAAAGGTAAGAAGTTTAAAGATTTATATTGCGGATATTATCAGTACATCTGATTCAAATTAACATGTGTATTAAAGGATGTCAGTGGATTATCCCTAAATTAGTAGATTTAGGGAACGTTTACAGATAACAGATTAAGCTAGCATACCGAAGCAACACACGTTGAACAGCCTTTTAATTGTAAATTCCGTTCTCTTAATGTCATTTTGTCCAACATGTTGAATTAGAGAAGAGGGGCTTTTAAACGGGATTGTATGCGGGGGTGGAGGGAGTTAAATATTAGATAAATATAACTTTGGTGCGTGTAAGAGTGAGTGTTTTTAGCAGAACCATATTGTGTCTTTTCTGTTGATTATTACCTGTCTGTATAATGTTGCAGCTCAGCTGATTTTGGATTGATGGCAAAGGGAGAGGGACTTAAGTGAGAGTGAAAACACAAGGTAAGTTTAATACTACTGTTTTATATAAGTAAACACCTTATCTCCCTTAAGGCATTTCCCATCCAATAGGTGTGTTATATAGGTGTGTATAACCCTTTCTCCTGTCTGTTACTCCCTCTTTCAGCACAAGAACCAGAGGGGGATGCAATGGAGCCTGAATACCTGCACTGAGACCCTGCACCCTGAGTCTCAACTCTCAGTGTTTTTCAAGCCTTTCCCTGTTTTTTTAGTATTAAACAAAACATTAAGCTTTCCCAATGGTGTGGTTTTCGTTTTGTGAAAAAGTGCAAATGCAGTGTTTGTATATAATTACAACACATATTTTGTTGCTGTTGGTCGTGAAATTGCTCCTGCTGACTTGAGCCAGCCATTTTTTCATCCGCTCTGTGTCAGTGGGGAAGCCATGCATTCGTACTCCTTTCTCTGAGCGATTTGAGCATCCCCAGGCAACACAGCAAACCATGGTGGCGACTAGGAGGCAGCACAGCAAACCAGGACAACACGGAGGAAAAGGCACCGACAAACTGCATGATATGCTATTCAATGTTTATTGAATTCCATGTATTTGCAATGGATGTTCCTAAAGCAACACATTTAACATCATCATCATCATCATGCTGCTGCTGCTGCTAGTCCTTTGATAGTCACCTGTCGGTCTCCTGTCCTTTCTGAAAGCCATAAAGATGACATTAGTCATTTAGATAACTTGTGTCCTCAATTACCAGGGGATTACTGAAACTACCATGAATTTAAGAAAATGGTAGAAATGAATCTAATCTGAATTTTAAAGCATTACTTTAGATCCCCTCCCTCTAAATGTATCAATAAACATTAGAAAGTGATGCTCCTGACTACCATACAAGTTTAAGAAGATAATATTGGTTTGAAAGAATTCAAAGCTATACATAAACAGCAACAGGCTCTTTAACCAAGGCACTGTTAGCCTAACATGTAAACTAGTTGTTCACACTAATCCTAATAATCCTAATAATTACCAAAAATCGTAGTTCTATCTCCTGTTATCAATGTATTCACATTGCCCGCCATGAACTTCCGGGGAACGATCCTCGTCTACATGAACCACGTGACGATAACCGTTTTTGGACTTCCGTTGTCGTAACTCTTCTATTATATGGCTCTGCCCCAGCCCAATTTAACCCCTGGGTATTTGTGAGGGAGCTCCAATATGGCATTACCCCGCTGAAGCTCACCAAAGTTTAATATATTTCATAGTTCAAAGTTTTGTCAATTGTTTTGTTTATTGGTCAAATACTGGTTTCTAATGGTTTCTGAGGAGTTTTACTGGAATGAAAGAGCACAGAGTACAGAAGCAACAAAGCAGCATACTGCATTAAACCTCACCTTCACAGAGAGGTTGAAGTTCATGTGGAGAGGAGGCTTCAGTAGTCTGTCTGCACTCTGTTTAGTTGTGCTATCTTACAATCAATATAGTAGTGAGGTAAAGTGTATCGCCAATGTAACCGGTTAGAACTCAAAGTTGCGATGAGGTCTTAAAATGTATGGTAAGGGTCTTTGTGTTAAAATGTAACTATGTTTATATTTTTCTAATAAAAAAAATAAATAAAAAAAAGTATTGACGTGGTCTGCGGTGAGTGTTCTGTTCTGTGTTTGTTAATAGTTAGCCTTGTAATAAAGGAGCTATTTTTTTGTCACATTAATCTGCATTTGGGTCCTGCTTCCTGCTTCACACATCGTAACATTACGAACCGACCTAGAATGGACCCAGCGGACAGTTTGTACGAGGTGGAGTACAATTTGACATGTTTGAGGAATGACTTTAAATATGCCTCCAGTAGTGAAGAGAGGCGGTCCGTTTTTTCTGCGGCACGCCAGCAGGTAACCTCAAGGCCCTGGGTGGAGGACTTTTTTGGCTGCTTTGAGGTCAAACCTGATTCCCGGCCTGCTAGCCCCAGGCATGCTATCTCCATGTCTCCCAATTCCCAACCTGGCACCATACGCCTTGGTGGGTTCCGCCTGAAGTCAACCCGTGCTTCTGCCCCAGTTCCTGCTCCTGTCCAGGAGTTGTATTCCGGAACTCGTCTGGCTTATTGAGGTCCACGGAGTATTCAGGCGGCTGCTAAGAGGAGTCGTCGCAAGGCCAGGCTAGCAGCCCACACAGCCATGGTTCCAGACCCAGTTCTGGCCCCAGCAGCCATGGATTCGGCTTCAGAACCGTACCTTACAGCCATATTTCCGGCTTCAGAACCGGACCTTACAGCCATGTTTCCGGCTTCAGAACCGGACCTTACAGCCATGATTCTGGCTTCAATTCCGGCTCCAGAGCCGGCCCATTCAGCCATGTTTCCGGCTCCAGAACTGGACCTTAAAGCCATGTTTCCGGCTCCAGAACCGGAACTTACAGCCATGTTTCCGGCTCCAGAACCGGACCTTAAAGCCATGTTTCCGGCTCCAGAACCGGACCTTACAGCCATGTTTCCGGCTCCAGAACCGGACCTTACAGCCATGATTCTGGCTTCAATTCCGGCCCCCGCAGCCATGGTTCCAGACCCAGCTCTTGCCCCAGCTGCCATAGTCCCTTCTCTGGTTCCCTCTCTAGTCTCTTCTCGAGTTCCCCCTCTAGTCCCTTCTCAAGTCCCTTCCCTAGTCCCTCCTCAGGTCACTTCTCTAGTCCCATCTCCAGTTCCCTCTCGAGTCACCTCTCAAGTCCCCTCTCGAGTCACCTCTCGAGTTCCATCTCTAGTCCCTACTCAAGTCCCTCCTCTAGTCAATTCCCTAGTCCCATCTCTAGTCCCTCCTCTAGTCACTTCTCGAGTTCCCTCTCGAGTCTCCTCTCGAGTCCCCTCTGGAGTTCCCCCTTGGTTCCCCTCTCGAGTCACGTCTCAAGTCCCTACCCAATGTCCTGGTCCGTTGGAGGTTCCGCTGGGGGTCCTGCCAACTGCATGTCCTGTCCCGTTGGAGGCCCCGTCGACTACTCCTCTGCCAGGGGTCCTACCAATCCTATGTCTGTCCCGTTGGAGGTCCCGCCGTCTACTCTCCTGCCGGGGGGTCCTGCCAACTCCATGTCCTGTCCCGTTGGAGGCCCCGTCGACTACTCCTCTGCCAGGGGTCCTACCAATCGTATGTCTGTCCCGTTGGGGGTCCCGCTGTCTGCTCTCCTGCCAGAGGGCCTGCCGGCTCCTTGTCCTGTCTCGTTGGGGGTCCCGCCGACTGCTCTCCTGCCGGGGGTCCTGCCGGCTCTTAGTCCTGTGCCGTTGGAGGCCCCGCCGACTACTCTCCTGCCGGGGGTCCTGCCAACCCTTTGTCCTGTCCCGTTGGAGGTCCCGCCATCTACTCTCCTGCCGGGGGTCCTGCCAACCCTTTGTCCTGTGCCGTTGGAGCCCCGCCGACTACTCTCCTGCCGGGGGTCCTGCCAACCCTATGTCCTGTCCCGTTGGAGGTCCCGCCGACTACTCTCCTGCCGAGGGTCCTGCCAATCCCGTGTCCTGGTCCTCTCCCGTGGGGGATCCTGCCGAGGCCTGTCCCACCAGCGCCTTCCTGCCCGGCCTTCGGAGCTGTCTGGTTTTCGCCCTCGAGCCCGGCCCTCTGAGAGCTGCAGTCTTCACCCTCGATCCTGGCCCTCTGAGAGCCGCAGTCTTCACCCTCGATCCCGGCCCCCTGAGAGCCACGGCCTTCGCCCTCGAGCCCGGCCCTCTGACTTTCCCGGCCGCGGTCCTCGCCCTCGAGCCCGGCCCCCTGAGAGCTGCGGTCTTCGCCCTCGAGCCCTGCCCCCTGAGTGCCTCGGGCCCGGGCCCCTGACTCTTCCTGCCACTGACTTCGCCCCTCCATAACCCCCTTTTCAAGCTCTGCCTTGCCCCCGGGCCGTCAGCCCAATCCCGTCCTCCAGACCCCCTCCACCCACCCTGTTGGCCCTAGTTCTGTGTCCCTCCTCCGGTCCCCCTCCACCCACCCCGCTGGACTTTTTTTGGGACGTCTGGGATCCGTCCCTTGAGGGGGGGTACTGTTAAGATCTGTCTGTGTTGGTGTTTTGTCTTGTCTAGATCTGTCTGTGGTTTTCTGTCTGCGTTTTGTTTTGTCTTGTTTAGATCTGTCTGTGGTTCCCTGTCGTTAGTTTCCCTGGTGTGTCTGATTACCCGATTGTGTTCACCTGTGGCCCCTGTGTTTTCTCCTCCCTCCTCAACTGTATCTTGTTTATGTGATTAGTCTTGTGTGTATTTAAGTTCTGGTTTTTGATGAGCTCATGCTTAAAACTATGTATTGGAGTTTGCTGCGCAGCGCTGTTTCTGTTACAGCGCTTCTACTGTCAGATTTGCATAAACGTGATTTGATTGGCTGACGCGTCCAGCTCAGCTTCAAAAGTTGAACATTGCTCAACTTTTGAATCCTGGAAATCTTCGCTTTGCTCCCCCACAATGCAGTTCGGCGAAAAGCGAGGAAAAGTGATGTCATCCCCATTCAAAGTCAATGGGCAGAGAAGCGTTGGAAGCGGTGGAAGATTCGTCTAAAGCTGCTGTGTGGACGTACCGTTAGGGAGTGAGAGTGTGTTGCCATTGCATGCATTCTCTCTCTTTATAAACAGAGTCATATTAAAAAAGTAGAAATACACAAAACGTACCGTAGGCAGATGGCGAGTCGCTCGGCGGGTCCGATTGACAAACGCATACGGGTGTCTGCCTTTGCAATCAGTGGACCGACTTTTCCGAGCAACTCGTCGAACACGTCTTTGCTCATCCTGAAGTACTGCTGAAACAGTACACCATCCAGGCGGAGCTCTTGGACAAGAACGTGGTATTCCCCCCGTTGCAGACGTTTTCTGAGTATCGGATGTACCCAACAGCGACGCACAATACGTGGCCTCCTGCGAGACATTGCATAAACCAACGCTACCCTTGCTACAAAACCGGCATCCATTTTGGCAATAGTGGAGAAGAAGCGGGCTTTTTTTTGCTTTGTATGCCGGGGGCGGGCGGGAGATTCCTGATTGGTTGTTGGTCAACTTGGGCGCGAGAAATCGCCAAGCCTCAGACACGCCCAGCTTCAAGATTTTTTGATGTCTGTAGTGTAGACGGGCCGAAGATGCACGGATACCTACAGCTACGTTAGTTTTGTATTCTTATACATATAAGTTGTGAAGAGAACGGAAGAATACTTCCCTCTGTTTACAGAGCATGCAGCCCAACGAGGTATGTTGTTGTGTTTGTATTACTTGTATGTTTATTACCTTGCTAGTTATCTCACATGCTGTGCATGTTATTGTGTGTCTAACACGAAACTATGTTTGTCATTTATACTGTTTGTTTGTGTAGTTTTCACGGTGGATTCGGAGGAATAAACCCGTAATGAGAAAGCCACTTGTGTCTGCCTGTGCTTCGAGGGAATTACACTAAATGTACCCACAAGAAGATAAAGAAAAAGTACTTATAATTGCTATGCAGTCTGGAAAAGAAAAAAAATAGACTGGTTTAAACTTTTCGAGTGACAGTGAAACAGCATTTGGACACCATATTGCTTCCTTAATTTCCCACGTTTCCTGTTGTAGCATATTGTTAGAGGTAATGCATTCAGCAGCTTGAATCAGCAGGATACCAGTTTGTCTGACAGAACAGTTGTTCAACAATGTGTGACAATTGGATTGAGTTTAATTAAATTAAAATGTTTGTATTACCACAACAACATTAGAGTTTCAGCCACAGCAGGCAGACACTTTTAGCAATAACAGAAAATAGAATACCCTGTACTCTACTAACCCAGCATCCAACAGCAGTACTACTAGTTTGCAACCAGGTGGTAAACAAGTAGAACAAGAGCTAGGAGTTTAATAAACCAACCGGAGAATGGAATGGAATTTCGAAGAAATAAAGACATTTCCAAATTAATAAAGCTGATTGCTGACATGTTAACCCTAGGAACAAATCAATGTTTGCTTTTTGAGCTTGTTTCACAACCGTCAACAATTTTCATGTTAATAATGTGTACTTTTTGCTAAATGTTTGCAGTACTGGTCGACCAGATATTAGCTGATGGAGAAGAAGCATTAAAACCAGTTCCCTAATACAAAAATCAAACATATAATTGTTATCAAAAGTGTACCTTTTTTTCTGTTGAATATTTGTATGTTGTAAAAACTGAAATGTCAACATGCTCTTATGTTAATAGTCTTTATTTATTCTCATACTGCCTGTGCTGCAGCACCTCTTTTCACCATCTGTCTGAAATCAGAGCAGTCTGCTCTGATTGGTTAGAAGGCCGGCTCTGTTGTGATTGGTCAACCGCTTAGAGATGTCCCGCCCCTTATCACGTACGATGTGTTGGCGTACTAGTGAATAGAAGTGCGGTTGTTACATAGTGATGTCACCGTGTTACAGAAATAAACAAAGGATTAGGAGGGGTGGGAGGTTGGGTGTTGGAGAGAAACTCCCTCTGGAGGGAACACAGGGATTTTAGCCTTTGCAGACCATTTACATGCACACAAACCTATAAGACACTACAGGAAAGGGAAAACCCCCCAAAGTATAATACGGCCCCTTTTAAAACTGTAATTCTAAAAATCTTATGAAACGGTATCATGTCATTGCTGCATTAAAATGATTAGAGGCATTGGAGGCTTTTAAGGAATGTGTTGCATTCAAGAACTAATATTCACTATAAATACTCATCTGTGGGAGTATTTGCGAATGATGTGAGTGACCACTGTGCTGTAGCCACAATTAGGGACACTAAGGTCCAAAAGGTTAAACCTCGTATTATTATTAAGAGAGACATAAAACATTTTGTGGAGCAAGGTTTTGTTCATGATCTGTTTGGGTTGGATTGGGGAAAAATCGATCTCTGTGCTGATGTAGAAACTGCATGGTCTTATTTTTATCTTGGTTTTATGGAGATCATTGATAGACATGCACCTCTGCATACATTTAGAGTAAAGGGACGAGACAATCCTTGGTTTTCTACTGAACTGTCTAGTCTCCTTCATGAGAGAAACAAGGCCTGGGCAAAGGCTAGGCAATCAGGCTCAGAGGTAGAATAGCTGCGTTTTAGGCAGCTAAGAAATAGCTTCACTTCACATGTCAAAAGTGCTAAGTTGAAGTACTATTTGTCAGTTACCACAGAAAAGCTAAATAATCCTAGGAAATGTTGGAAAGCCATACAAATCGATCTCCACCGGTGAGATCCGTAATGAGCTACCTCCGTGCCTTACCACAGCATCTGGCACTATATCAGACAGGGCCACCATGTTAAATTTCTTTAATGAGCATTTTGTGTCCTGCGGTTCTATGTTTGATTCTGTTTCTAACTCTGCTTCTGTGAACACCCCAATCCGTGACTCTGAACAATGTGGTCTGGAAAACCCTTTCAGTTTTACTCCTTTTACTGTTAATGTTGTTCATGAAGCCTTAACCAAGCTAGATCCTAAGAAACCGGCCGACCCGGACAACGTAGAACCTTTCTTTTTAAAAATAGCTGCAGATTTTATTGCTCCTCCTCTCACTACTCTTTTGAACCTCTCCCTCAGCACAAATGCAATTCCAAAAGTATGGAAGTCAGCTTATGATGTCCTGCCTCTACTAAAAGGAGGGGAGGCAACTATTTTAAATAACTATAGACCTATCTCTAAATGATCAGTTATGGCTAAGGTTCTTTAACGCCTAGTGAGTGAACAAGTAAAGGAGTTTTTATGTTCAAATGACATCATGTCTAAACATCAGTCAGGCTTCAGAAAGCAACATAGCACCATCACTGCCACAATGAAAGTGGTGAATGACATTACGAGTATTTTAGATAATAAGCAGAGTTGTGCAGCTTTATTTATTGACCTTTCCAAAGCGTTTGATACCGTCGATCATCGCATCTTAAAGCAGAGGCTACTCAGTATTGGCATATCCAACCATGCAGTAGGGTGGTTTGTGAACTACCTCTCTGAAAGCTCCCAATGTGTTCACTTTGATGGGCTGTCTTCTGAGTGGTTAAACATTGCTAATGGTGTTCCTCAAGGTTCTGTTTTAGGTTCACTTTTATTCTCCATCTACATCAACAGTTTAGGTGAAAATGTGGATGAAGCTACTTTACATTTTTATGCGGATGATACCGTGATGTACTGTGCAGGTCCCTCCATTAAGGAGGCTGGTGTTAAATTACAGGCTGTTTTTAACATTATTCAGACTCAGCTCGCTGAGCTTCTTTTAAATGTTGATAAAGCCAAGGTAATGCTATTTTCAAAAGCTAAAAAGACACCAGAGCATGTTTTAGATATTGTTACAATGCAAGGACAAGTACTTGAAGTGGTTACCTGTTATAAATACCTTGGTATCTGGCTTGATGATTGTCTTACTTTTAAACTTCATGTCAATAACCTGCTTAAAAAGCTGAGGGTTAGACTAGGTTTCTTTTTCAGAAACAAGTCCTGTTTCTCGCTTGAAGCCAGGAAAAGGCTAGTCACTGTGACCTTTTTACCTGTGCTGGACTATGGTGATTTGTTGTATATGAATGCACCTGCCTATTGACTGAACAAGTTGGATGCCGCCTATCACAGCGCACTGAGATTTGTCACAAATTGTAAAGCACTTACTCATCACTGTACCCTGTATACCAAGGAAGGTTTACCATCACTTACTGTAAAGAGGCTCAGTCATTGGTACACGTTTATTTATAAAGCTTTGTTGGGTAAACTCCCGTATTATATCTGCTCTCTGATAACACAGAGAGTTGCAAGCAGCTATTGTCTGAGATCGCATGATGCAGTATTGTTAGATGTGCCAAGAGCAAGGACTGCTTTAGGTAAGACAGCTTTTATGTGCACAGCTCCACTTGCTTGGAACAATCTTCAGCAAGAATTGAAACTGAGCAATCTCATTCCTCTGCATGTTTTTAAAGCTAGGCTAAATGAAATACTCGTTGATATTATGGGCACTTGTAAATGTCTATAACTATGTAAATGTATTCTGTAAATATAATGTATGATGTCCTTTATTGTTTTATGTTTCA
This sequence comes from Pseudochaenichthys georgianus, assembly GCF_902827115.2. NCBI lineage: Eukaryota > Metazoa > Chordata > Actinopteri > Perciformes > Channichthyidae > Pseudochaenichthys > Pseudochaenichthys georgianus. Next base: position 24,188,478 of record NC_047524.1, read on the forward strand.
TGTGGAACCTATATGCTGCAGGTCTTCCTTGAAAAAGAGATCTATGATTTCAAGGGACCAATCTGATTAAATAAAGGTTTGAAATTAAATGAAACATAACAGCCACAAGAAGATGAACCAGGCAAGCAACAACCATGAATCAACTAATCCGATAAAGGTTAATTAGGTCTGCAACGGTTATAATGTAAAAATAACACAAAAACATATTCATGTATTAACGGCAGGCCTCAAGCAGAATCAATTAATTTGATCCTGTTTTGGGCTGTCGAGACTCTCGCATTCATTATTGTGCGCAGGGGGATTCAATAAAATATCAAGCACTGTTGTGAAGTGGGTCCCTTCAATGTCAAACCGCTACATCTGTCATGTTGGTCATGGATTACACTTACATGGTATAACTGGTTTTCAATAAATATTTGCCTGACCTCGCCCTAACCTATAATGAAGCTCAGCAGCACAGCATCCCGGCAGCGCACCCTTTTGTTCAATATTGTGTAAATGTCACTCAGTAAATAGAGCCGAGGAAGTGTGTGTAACCTTGAAATATTTCTCTCGTCTGTAACGAAACGCCATCCGCCTCTGTGTCATCCAGCTGGTTGGCGTGATGAATGGGACTGAATCACCTCATCCAGCTGTAGCAGGTATATGTGATTAACTTGTTTGCAAATCTCATGCATAAAATTGTCCTCTGTAATTGAAGCGAGATATTTCCTTTCTCAACAACATGCATTATGAATATTTTATGGCACACATTCAAGTGGTAAATGGTCCAGGAAATAAGCTCAATTCAGAAATTGTATTAACCGAAATTATATATTGTCAGGTCTGTCTGCCAGGTGAGCACTCGTCCTCTGGTTTGATCTATTTTGTTTGCCTTTAGTTGGGAAATTGGATGGAGACCAGAAACCATTCCGGTTTTTAAAGGTCTCATTCATTCCCCCAAGAGGAAAATGATCAGGAAAATTAATTAGCACCAGTGTGGTTGTTATGTGCCCAAGTGTCATGGGACATTTGTATTATGTACTATTGCTTTTCTTTCCCAATGCCATTTTTCTTTCTTCTATTTTTTCTTTCATGTTATATCTCCTCATATATCTCCTCCCCCTGGGAAAAATCCTCCGTCACCATGAGGTTAATTTTCACTGCTACGCCGATGACACACAGGTCTACATTTCCTCCAAACCCACCACTGCCCTCCCCCCAACCTCCCTCACCACCTGCCTTGAGGACATCAGGAGCTGGATGAGCAGGAACCTCCTGAAGCTTAACGGTAGCAAAACTGAGGCCCTGCTCATCGGCTCCAAATCCACCCTCACCAATTCACATATCACCCCAGCATCAAACATCATCATCGACGGCTTCCCCATACCATTCGCTGCCCAAGTGAAAAGCCTCTGTGTCATTCTGGACGGCTCCCTCTCATTCGCACCACACATAAAAAACATCACCCGCACCGCCTTCTTTCATCTTCGGAACATCTCCAGACTCCGCTCATCTCTGTCCCAACCCAGCACTGAAATCCTGGTCCACTCATTCGTCACATTACATTACATTACATTACGTTGCATTTAGCTGACGCTTTTATCCAAAGCGACTTACAATAAGTACATTCGACCAGGAAGACACAACCTTGAAGAAAACAGAATCATATAAGTACATCAGGTTTCATAGAGCCAAACATTTCAAGTGCTACTCAACTGGCTATAGATAACCCCTGCGAGATGGAGTTCATGACTTTATGAGCTGTTCATGTGCACTCATGAAACATTCATGAATAACTCATTATATGTTCACTTGTCATGTTCATGAACCAAAATTCTTAAAATGCTCATGAACCATTTTAAAGAGCAATTCATGACATTTTTTCATGACAAGTTCCTGTTTTGCTCATGACAGACTTTTATGAGCAAGTCACAACATTATAATTAAAACCCCAAAAAGTTTGCATGAGTATTTCATGAACTTTTCATGACTATGAGCATTTCATGAATTTTGGATGATGCAAGTTCAGAATATTTTTGAATATTCATGAGCATTTTATGAACTTTTGATGATCAGTGTGATGTTTTTAAAGACCTCTTGAATATTCATCTACTATTTGAACATTTCTTTCTTTTTTAAAACTTTTAATCTTAAAACAAAACAATAGTGAATTTGAAACTGAACATTATATGTATTTATTTTGGTGACATTCATATCATTTTATGGTTTATCTGTACTGTTTGAGAAGCAGTATGAGTAAGTAGCGCCAAGGTGGAACCTTTGGCAGGTGAGCGGTGACATCTGGGTTATTTTAGGGGGGACACTTCCGCCCCCTCCTCAGAAGCAATCCAGACGATCAACCGGATCCTGTGTATAATTATTGCTGCTCCACTTTTCTGTTTTCTACAGATCAGTACATAATGAAAATGATCGATGTTAACTTGTGTGAATTAGATATGATGTTGGAGATGTTTAGGAGAGTGTGTCAGAAAGTTTTGAGCATGTTTGACATAGTAACGGTATTTTAAAAATACTAAACTGTCGGCAACAATAGATGCCATTTTCGCGGGCTTCAGCCGCGCCTGGGTAAATGTGACCCGAGCGAAGGCTCACAGGCAGGTTAGCTGCTGCGCACGGGTAATATGTTTTGTTTACCTGAGTGAAGTCTTGCAGGCACATTGCCTTGTTTTTTGTTTATTAACATTGACAGTGTATTTTTGTGATCTCCATAATATGTTATATTTTGTAAAGATAGATATATTGATAGAAAGTATTATTTGATAGCGTTGTGTGTTTATAGATAACAACCTGTCCTTCACTGCAAACATAGCTGCTACAACCCGCTGCTGCAGATACACGCTTTACAACATCAGGAGGATGCGTCCCCAGCTGACCCAGAAAGCGACACAGGTTCTGGTCCAGGCTCTCGTCACCTCACGCCTAGACTACTGCAACTCCCTCCTGGCTGGTCTACCTGCATGTGCCATCCGACCTCTGCAGCTCATCCAGAATGCAGCGGCTCGTCTGGTCTTCAACCTTCCAAAATTCTCCCACACCACGCCGCTCCTCCGCTCCCTTCACTGGCTTCCGGTAACTGCTAGAATTCACTTCAAGAAACTGGTACTTGCGTACCATGCTGCGAATGGATCTGGCCCTTCCTACATCCAGGACATGGTTAAACTGTACACCCCAGCGCGTGCACGACGCTCTGCATCAGCCAAACGACTCGCTGCACCCTCGCTGCGAGGGGGACCCAAGTTCCCATCAGCAAAAACACGTGGGTTTGCTATCCTGGCTCCAAAATGGTGGAATGAGCTCCCCATTGACATAAGGACGGCAGAAAGGTTACACACCTTCCGGCGCAGACTGAAAACTCATCTCTTTCGACTCCACTTCGAGTGAGGAGGGAAATTCATAAATGAATGTATGAATACCAACATTAATAAATAAATAATAAGCAATAAATAAATAAGGCAATAAATAATAAAATAAGTAATAAATAGACAACAAAATAAATGAGTACAATATTGATAGACAAGTATACATGAAAATATGATTTTGTGTTCATTGTCAAGGGTTATTCTAAGGCTTAACTCATTGGGAACTCAGCACAGAAAGATCGCACTGTTGGGATATATCTGCCTGTTTTACACGTGTTGACCAACAGGGGGGTTGTGTTCAAGAGATACCCTTTTGCGAACCAATTGCTGGAAAGCTTCATAAGGCTTCATCTTGCCATCACTACGATTAGATGAAACCGTTCGAAGAAGTGCTGATTAATGAATGATGTAATGCAAAGAAGGTATTCTGCAGATGATAAAAACGAACGCTGAGTGAGTGACTCATTGATATGAGGCGTTGTTAGAAATTAAAATCAATGTTTTATGGCATAATGTACCTTAAACATACCGTCAGTTTAAATGCTATTTTTTTCTGGAAAAAACCGGAAGTTCTCAATCCCAAGCTTTTATTCTGAAAATCCTTCATGACGACATCCGAGACTACCGTCCATTAGTATCATTAAAGTGGCTATTGACGCCGTTAACATGTATTACATATAAAGTTATGAAAGAGATAAGGAGGAGAAAAGGCATGTGGAAGTAAGCAATGAATGTAAAATGTCGAAATCCTCTGTTTAACGCGATATCGGACACAAGAGAACGAGGGGGGAAGTCCCCTACGTCACTACAGCTCCCAGAGAGGAGGTGCATCTGAGATTACAGGGGGCTCAGCAGTAGTAGGTTTATATGAGCAATAGTGGCCGGCAACAGCAATGAAAAATAGCATTGATGGTCCCCAATGAACAGATAATGGCATTTGTTATGTTTTGAAACCAAGCAAGTGAGAACATTTCAAGTGAGTTAAAAGTGCAATCCTGAAATATTTCATATAGTCCAAAGTGGACTATGGAAAAGCACAAAAGCTTAAAAACTGTACTGATAAAACAAATGAGAACATATTGTAAATCAAGGCAAATATTATTTGAACCAGCTCATGGTTTGAAATGGCAAACATTGAAAAGCAAAAGTATTATTAAAACTATGTACTAAATCATCACCTTGGTCCCACTCGGGGAAGAGAATATTTACTGTGCTTGAAAACGGGTATCACATCGTCATGTGAGGTTTACTTTGTGACCTGGAGAACTGCAACATTAGCTCGTTGATAAGCTTGGGATATGAGATAGTTTTGTAGCCATTCGTGGTGAAGGCATCTGTGCTATTGTATGCATGCATTATTTGACCCAACACTTCTACAGGCATGGCAGAATATGGCACTATTTTCACATGAATATTCTAGCCCTTGTCTATTTGTATACCACGAGCTGCAAAATGACCGCCTAACCCCACTGTACAGGCGGGTACTTGTTTAGATAAACCTGGGCAGGCTCTGTTTTGCCGTGGTATCCTGGCACCTGCGGGCCGCAGAGGGGCGAAGTAGTTTCGGGCGACGAAGACTGCTGCTCCGGGGGCGAGGGTGGCGAGTCAGGCGGGAGTAAGCTCGTGTCCACAACGGAGGGTAACGTGATGTCCCCATCTGACCTGTTGCTACTGTCTGCAGTAGATGCAGTGTTGCTGGCGTTTAGTGATGGTTGCTTTAACCATTTTCGTATAAATGATTATCCACAGATGTGTATCACTGCTGTGGAAGCACTTTGGAAATGATGCACGCGCAGCGGAGCAGGTCACGCGCACCTGACACAATTTGTTGTTAGTATCTTTCGCTCCGTTCTCTTTTTTGAATAGAGGGTGCATACCATTCAACTGCCACGAAGATCCCAACGCGAAGCTTGAAGGGTAAAGACACCAGGTTTACTAATCTACCCGCACAATTTGTCTGGTGTCGGAATGTCTCGCTTGTACATTCTTAAAAAACAAAACACCATTTAATTTAGGGTTAAAATGTGTTGTAACATAAAAGTAGGAATCAGAATAAAGCTGCCTTGTCCTGCAAGCATACCCCCAACCATGTTTGAAATCCCTCCGGACTTCCTGTGGAATATGCTGACGAAACACAAAGATAAATTGGAGGAACATGATAAAACTGTATTTATTACATGGCTTAGTTGAATACTTGATTCTGATTGGTCAATTCAGAACACGTGACACGTTGTTAATCTAGTAGGGGAGAAGGGGGTACATTGAGCCAGTGGGTAAATTGAACCACCCCCTGTAACCAGGCAACGCCTTATAGTTGTAATCAAGTGACCAGAAATTATGCAAGCTCCACCCATTTCTCATTGCCTGTGAAAGAGAGATACTCATTGTGTAAAGTAAACATTTTTACAAAAAAACGTTTTTTGCTTGTCAAAGTACATTTTCTAGATGTCAGCTATATTGGCTGTCATGTCAAAACAAAGTATCCAGGTTTAAACACATATTGTATATGTTGATGTGTTGGCAGCGTATTAAACCATGTGAATCATTAAGCTAAAGATGCTAGGCTATTTTTTCTAAAATGGTGGCTACGGGGTAAAGTGAACCATGGGCCTTGGGGTAAGTTGAGCCAGTTTTTCAATGGAGAAATGAATGAAAGTAGGCCAAGTTGATAATAAGAGCTCATTGTAGGCTATATTTAAAGTTGAATTTACCCTGTGTTTGATTGGTAAGATGTATGAAATTGTATCACCATTTGTATGATTACTTTTCTTTTTAACATGTTCAAATTCAATCGGAATTTATATTCAAAATATTTGAAAAACTAAGTTTGTATTTGGTTTGTTATTTATTGTTTATAGTTACCTTTAAGATTTGTTGTAGGTATGGCCAGGTTTGAACAGTGGTTACATTTACCCCCTGGCCCTGACCTGGATCAACTTACCCCTACACTGGGGCAAGTTGAGCCACAATACTTTCTTTTTATTTAGAAGTAATATTTTCACTGCCCTTGATCAAATATTAATTATTATCATTGCCATTGATAGGAGACTTCCTGAATTATAGGTGTGTGTTTTCATTTTTACTGTGTCATTTATCCTTGCTTAGAAGACAGCATAACTAAAAAATGGCTCAATTTACCCCACTCTCCCCTACAGACAGACCGCTGTCAAGGACTTATTGACCGTTGTTATGGACGCTCAGATCTGCACAAAGAAGTCCGGTCGATTTAACTATATACAGTTTGAACTAGGACAAGAACACAGCGGAGAAGTAACGGGGCAGAAACCCTCCTTTTTACGCAACGGTCCATACATAGACATCAAACGGCAAAACATATTCAGTTGCCAGTTACTTTGGCATCAGGGCAGGGCTACTTTTAAAGCAAGCAACGATGTTTTCAAATCTGTAATCAAAGGTCTGCAAAAACGCTATCGAAGCAGTTCCTGCCGTTGCTACGTAGTTCAAACGGTAACAACGGACTATTTTTCTTAGCGGATGCATGTCATTTTAAATCCATAACGCTACTATTTTTTAAATCAATAAAAAAAATTCGAAATCTATAAAAGCATTTCAATTAATATTGGGAATCATATCGTTACTTTGTTGAGAATGTGGCCTTGTAATAAGCGGGATAATGTGCAGCGACTTGGTCGGTTATACATTAAAGTATAATAATGGCCCTCGTGGATAAAAGAACACCCTTCATGCTGATCAAGATCCCTCCGCTTCGAATCGGGCTCCTGATCTGATTCTTTTACCCATAATGACCGCCTCGCAGCACATTATCCCTTACTTAAATATACATATAACTAAAAAGTTGAAATCACAGCTTCCTGTAGAAACTCTATGGGAAGTTTACTGCATATCCGATGTGTCATATTGACGTCAAGGCCACATCATTGCACTTCAACTAAACTGGCCCCATGACTTGCTTATTCATTATTTTTCTATAGCTGCTTAATTAGAGTTCAGGGTCACAGCTGGAGTGTATTCAAGCAGGTGACTGGACAGAATACAGGGAAATATGCTGGACATCATATTTTAGCTGTACCTTTTTGTCGAATGGAACAAATAATCAGCATCTTTCCTGCCCTATAATTATTTGACAAACGGCATAAATAAGTTGATTAACATTAGGGTCTCTCAGCCAAAGCTCTATTATAAAGCTTTAGTTTCTAATACATTGTAATGGTTCCAAACCACACTGAAAAAAAGGCTGTTGGATTCACATAATTTTAATATGTACATCGGTTGCACATATTAACAACATGTGTACTTAAAACTATTCCATTATGTAAAGACACACAACTATGTTGTGTCAAAGAAACATTCAATTGTTATGTTAAAGCCAGACACGGCAGGTAAAAACATCATTTTACATGCAATTTTGAGACGTTGTGCTATTTTGATTCCATAACATGTTTTTGTTCAGGCTTTTGGAAGGAAAACGTACCAAATACACATTTAGATGTTTATTTTTACTATAGTTTGTCTATTTGCGTTTGTAGATTTCTCCTAAATTCACCAAAAGTTAGCATTCTAACGTAACATAAAGTACCGCGACTGCTGTTTGCACCATGTCATCAGAGGTATCGTTGGAAAGCTCCGTCTCTCCTGTACAATGTCATCGGATCCAAATATGGTAATTTCCTTTGTATCAGCAACCAATCGTGAAAGTACAAAGGGGTATTAAACCAAAAAACTAAATATCATTGGCTGATGTCAATTTCTGTCAACGTGATTCGTTCAGATGCGTCACGTGATGTGCTAAAACGTCGGCACAAGAGTAGACATGCAGAGCCAGACCGATGCGGTAAAGTTCTACACCGCCTGACAGCAAACACGGCCCTTTCTAATTTCTCGAATTCCCCTTCTCGACTCCCCTCCTCGTGTCTTAGTCCCGCCCGCAGGAGATGCGAGCGGAGGAGTCGAGGAGGGGAACCGAGGAGAGAGGAGGGGAAGCAGCAGGCGGTTAGAGAAATGAGAAATCCTCTCCTCTGAGCAGTCATTTTAAAGAGACGTCCATTAATGATGACAGGAGGCAGAGCAGCCCTCTGTCTGATGGACAGAGGGCCCCCCCCCTCTCTGGTCGCTACAATTAAGAAATGAAATTCAAAGTTGTATTTACAAGTATTAAAAGTAAGCATAGGACACCAAACCAACTGAGACCTGTCTGTCCGCCACATCTACAGACACACATACACACTGTAAGAGTTGGTGAGGTCCTGATAATTTATTCCGAGAAATTACTCTGACCTGCTAATTGACCTGACCGAAGTTATTGAGTCTATGTAAGTTTACTGCTTGGCTCAGATCCACCAAGGTCAGCAAGATCTCACCTCTATTAACTCCTGAAGAACCAGGTTCAATTAACTGCTGTTTCAATTCAGACAACTCTCTTAAATCTGTTTAAGCGATCCCGAAGGATTTTGATATCAGTAAATGAGGTGTGGCCCTACCTAAGAGTGAGTGTGGCAGGGTGCAATCTTACCTTTGAAGCAGGAGAGGAGAGCGCAGATGTCTTTTAAGTTGTCCCAATCCAAAAGGTGGGATCAGTTTATTTGAAGAAAAATAGGTCCAAACTAATACAGGGTTTTTACCTTCTCTCTTTATAACATTATAATCATACTAAACTAAATGATGCCGTAATCATTTTCTAATCTAAAACCTTAATTCACAGTTTTACATTTATTATCAAAATTGTAATTTCAACTGCCCAATTCAGTTGTGATTTTTAAATGTTCCCGATAGAATTTAGAGGCATTTCCTCATAAAAGCACATCAATTTCATACCTTTTTTCCGACACAGACGTCGGGAATAACATTCAAAAACCCATTCCTATCCGCATGAATTCGGAGGAAGATTACTCACAGGTGGCGGGCCTAATATTCACAAACACATCTCCCATCAAATCATTCCACTCAGCATTCAACCAAGAAATTTGAGAGATATTTACCAAGTCTGAGAGAACCTTACCGAGAGCTATTAACCCAGCTCTGAGGGACAGAGCTTACCGAGAGAGAGCATACCAGGGGAACCCCCCTCTCTCTCTTGCTCCCTCCCAAAAAGAAAGTTCCTCCCCATCCGCCAGTGTCTTTATGCTCAACAACAGAATATAGAAACCTAAGACACCTCCTCCACACCCATATTTGTGAAAACTGGGCATGGCCTCTGATGTACAGGACTGGACATGACCAGACATATTCTATTGGCTATGGCATAAGACACACCTTCCCATGTTTGTGTAAAAAGGACATGACCCCTGCAAAATATTATTCTCGGCTATGACATAACCACCTTTTTGGGGCCTTAGTGTGTTTCTCCTTAAGTCCGGAGCCCCCCTCCCTGTGTACTGCTGTGAGAGGAGAGGGAAGAAACTGCCTACTCTCTTATCAGAGAGTAAGGCATACATCATTATAGGCCTTACACTCAATTTAACAAACCACTTGGGTTTTGTTTATACTGTAAATATAGAAAAACCTAAAATATGAAGCATTTTCATTGTGGGTTATACAAGAATATATTTGATTATAACTAACTTTCGTTTTAAGTATTCAACATACTATGAAGATCTCAACAACACACACACACTGTAACACACGCACCTACACACTGTACAACACACACCTACAGCTCCTAAAGCATATCATATATAACAGGATACAGCCGTTGTGTATTTTATTATGTGAAGCACTAAATGGTTTTAGACATATCGACTCTTTGTTTGTAGATATCTACTAAACTAAAGCAAATAAGGAGAGTAATGTAGGCCTGTTATACTGAGTGATATATATTTTACACACTGCTCTGCTTTCTGCACGGACCTCACAGCTGTTCTCAATGTAAACATCGTGACGCGATGAAAGCAGTTAACCGTTAACGTTAGCCGTGGAGGACCGTGGAGGACCCATCAGTGTATCCTCGGTTATAGCTCCTCCAGAGAGCCTCCTCGGTCCTTGATGTGCATTTAGAGAAATGAGATGTCCTTCAACATGGCGTGCTGAAATTCATTTCCGGGTCACTACCGGAGGACCGAGGAGTCGAGGAGTTGAGGAGGGGTAATAAGTGAAATGAGAAAGGGCCACGAAACAATTATTTAAAACAAGACATACCGCAAACATGCCGCAAGCTCATCCATCGGCTATGACTCCCCGATGGACAGATAATTATATTCCTATTTGATCATGTGCCAATTATTGTATTACGGAGAGCAATGTGAGCGTCCATTCCCATTGGATAACGCAGGATTTTACACCCGGAAGTAAGTATTCTCCTTACTGTCGATTGATTTTACAGTGATATCTGCACTACTCATCAACTCAAACACACCAGATTATCCTTGTTGATTACACAACATTGAGTGGTTAAAATTGTGTGCAATGCTTTTGCAATTTTCCCCTTCGATTCGGAGAAACAAATATTTGTTCAGTTTAGGATGGCCGAAGACACTACACTACCCAGAATCCTCAGCTATCGTTTGGGACTACACCATGTGCTTAGTTTGACAAACCCCGTGATTTGTCCTCAAGCTCTGTGATTGGATGTTGGAGTGGCAGTGTGCGAAGTTTAGGCAGAGCATCAAACAGCATCCCCCTCCCCTTAGGTCACAGGCTCCTCCAACAGTGCAACACAATAAAACAGATAAACAGAAAAAATAGTGCAAGTAAATACAAAAAGAAAAATAGTAAAATAGTAAAAAGTTAAATAGTTCAATAAGAGTCTATACAAGTGATTGGAATATATGATATAGTAGACAAATCATTTCTAAGTAGCAGCCAGATGAATGTTATGGATGTTGTTTCAAAGTTTAGGTGTTTAACAGTCTTCTGGCCTGTGGGATGAAACTGTCCCTGAGTCTGGTGGTTTTAGTCCGGATGCTGCGGTAAGATAAGATAAGATAAGGTGGTACTTTATTGATCCCAATTTGGGAAATTGTTTTTGTTGCAGCAGCATAAAAGACAAGGCATTTTACAATAAAACAAAACTACAAATAAACAAGAATAGAAAGAAAATAGAAAATATACATGTAGATATTATATATGAAAATATATGACATATGGAATATGAAATATTAAATATTGAACAGATTATATTTGTGTAAAATGTACAGCGAGGTTTTATTCCAAGAGAAACTATGGATCAACAGAGTTCTCTTCCAGACAGAGGTGATCTATTGTACAGAGTTATTGCAGTGGGCAGGAATGTGTTCTTGTATCGGTCCTTGTGACAGCGGAGCTGCAGCAGTCTGTTGGAGAAGGAGCTCCGTTGACTGTCCAGCTGCAGATGGAGAGGATGGGGGGGTTATCCATGATGGACAACAGCCTGTTCAGTGTCCTCCTCTCCACCACAGCTTCAAAGGGGTCCAGCTTGATGCCGATGACAGACCCAGCTTTCCTGATCAGTTTATTGATTCTGCTGGTGTCACCAGCTCTGATGCTGGCCCCTCAGCAGACCGCAGCAAAGAAGAGTGCACTGGACACAACAGACTGGTAGAAGATCTCCAGCATCTTGCTGCACACGTGGAAGGATCTCAGCTTCCTCAGAAAATAGAGTCTGTTCATCCCCTTCTTGTGCACAGCGTCAGTGTTGATCCTCCAGTTCAGCCCATTGTCTAAGTGCACTCCCAGGTACTTGTAGTCCTCCACAGCAGCCACATCCTCTCCTAGAATTACTTTACAGATTTGGATTAATAATAAAATATAAACAACCCTTAAATCAGACTTTAGTTACACCTGAGTAAAATTCAGGGAAGGTGATTGTCAAGTGCCAACAATCAGGAGAGATATTTGGTGCTTGAGAAGACTAAAAATGTATCTGCAGATCCCTATAAAGTATATTCATTACTCGTTATTCTCTACTAATAGTTAATTAAAAACTGTATATAATTGCTATTTTGCACATTCCTTTCAAGATTTTCAAGGTTTATTGACATATCATATACACAACTACAGTGTAGTTATGCAATGAATGAAAAACTTGGGTCACCGCTCACAGGTTCCTCAACAGTGCATTACAAGACATCGATCGATATTTGTGTATACCTCCACCATTAAACTGTCATATTCTGCACATTTCTTATACTATCTACATACATCTTATAAGAGTATAATTAATATGTATAATATCAGTTAAAATAAGTGCTTCAACATAGTTAACATTGCAGGAAAGTTGATTGTCAAGTTCCAAAACAAACCATGCAATATATTAGACGTTAGGTACTTTGTCAGGCTTAATATGTATCTGTAGATACCCCCAAAGCGTTCGTGATTCACTTTAACTAATCAGCATTAAAATGTATGCAGATGATTCCTGAATATATACACCAGTTCCCACATCTTAAAGGGACCCTATTATGCTTTGTTTTTTACATTTTCTGTAGTGTTTTTTGTGCATGTAAAAGTAACAGTGACATCATTATGTAACACTGACACTTCTGTTGGCAAGCACTCCAACACATTGTATGACAGACCAGGGGTTGCGACATCTCTAAGCGGTTTACCAATCACAACATAGTCGGCCAGCTAACCAATCAGAGCAGACTAGGCTCTGGTTTCAGACAGAGGGTGAAAAGAGGTGCTGCAGCACAGGCAGCATGAGAAAAACAAAGAGCTTTTTGAACATTAAAGCATGGTGACATGTCATAGAAGCATAAAATACTAATATTAACCTGAAAATGAGCATTATGTCCTCTTTAAATGTGGACCGTAAGACAATAAATGATACGTAACAAACATATTAGTTATGAGAGGGGGAAGATTATCAATATGGGAATGTGCAGAACCATCCCACATTAATTGTCTGATTTTTGTTTATGCCCTTTCAATGTGTATTAGAATGCATTCTGCAGTATCTTTTAATGGCAACTTAATGCAGGCATTGGATGCAAATTGTGAAGTGTGGAATTGTCCAATATGGATTCAAAGCTGAGGATACAGGGCTGGGAAAATGACAGCCCCATATAGCAGAGGTGGGGACTCGAGTCACATATTTTTGGACTTGAGACTTGCTTGACTAACATTGATAAAATACTTGACTTGACTTTGACTTGATATTCATGACTTGAGACTTGACTTAAGCTTGAGACAGATGACTTGAAAGGACTTGACTTTTTAAAATTAAATATTTGCGTTTGTTTTTGTATTGAGATATTACGTTTAGTGTTTTCGAAAAGTGATTGGGTGATTATAGCGCCGTGCGCGCAACCTACTAGACAGCAGGAGTGTCAGTTAACATGGCAGCGGATAGTGTTACTCCACAAATAGTGAAGTTTGGATTCAAGGATTATTTTGTCGATGAAGCTAATAAGAAGAGAACAGCGGTATGCAGGGTCTGCAGCATAAAGATCAGTGACACGACCACCACAACATCCAACTTCATTCGTCACTACAAAAAACCCCACAGAGAGAGGTGCGTGAATGTGTTGTGTTAGCTAGAAAACTAACGTTAAGTTTAAGCTATGTTAGACTTGGTTTCAAATCGATTAAGCATTGCAAAGAGAAGACAAAATGGTAAATTAACACATTTTGTATGACTTGACTTGCTTGACCTGAGCAATGACTTGACTTGACTTGCTTGACTCTCACCACAGTGACTTGGGACTTGCTTGATACTTGTAGGTCAAGACTTGAGACTTGCTCATGACTTGCACATGTAGGACTTACTCCCACCTCTGCCATATAGTAGATGGTATAAAAGAAGTGGATATAGTCAATTTGAAGTCACTGTCCTTGCACCTATTGCATCCATCACACTTTTTAATAAAGAGGTTGATTTCACTGCTATCCTAAATTGGCAGAATGTTGGAAAATCTCACGGTTTTGTGTCGAGTGAGGAATGATTCCTGATTTGTATAGACAATTCTGGTTGGAATGCTCCTTAAATGGTTTGCTCATATGGCAAACGTTCCTGTTTGAATGTACCTGACAAAAGTTTCCAATGAGTCTGTCAGGAGAAATTTCCCAAATCGTATTTTTTCATGGCAGTGCAGATTTTTCTAAATGTAATGTTTCCTAACAACATTGGTTGCTATGTCACTAATGTTTTCCTCAACTAAACAGAGTAACGTTGTGCCTTAGCCAAATAAAACCAGTGGCAACAGTCATGAATTGTGTATTTGTACAATGTACTAAATCAAAAAATGCAATTTTAACAGTGTGTCTACAAAAAGTAAAAATATATGCAACAAATCATGTATTCCCAAATATATTTCATCAACTTCACATGAACTCTCGAATGCAGCTGTTCATGGATTATTTCTCTCTAAGTCTAATATTAAATTATTGATTGACAGCGCTAATGGCATTGTACATCTGTCTTTATTCTCCTCCTCAGGAACCAGCAGACACTGGTCCTCTGCTACTGAGCATTAATGGTGCATGCTGGGAAAACTGTGCAAGGCTGAAACCACAGGGGGCTTTGAGACATCAAGTGCCTTTTATAGTGCAATGTTATCCCCCAGCAGTCTGCAGTACAGCTTGGTGTGTGGATGTACTTGTGGTGTCTTTATGTTCTACAAAGCAACCTTCCCTTCCAACAGTTTTCAGTGACACATACAATGTTGGGAGTTATTTCAGAAAACGAAGTCATCTTTTCTTTTTAATGAAAAGAGCATTTAGATTTTAAAATCTTGCTCAAGCATAATGCTCTTAAGAAATAGTTCAGCAGTTTCTGGCAGAACTTGGACAATTGTAGAGGAAAGTATTATTTTTGGCACACCGTAGCAATAATTTAGTTTCTTGGGATGCTCAGAGTGTGAGCTATTTTCAGACATGCCAAAAAAAGGCCTAGAATAACCTGTTAAAGGCTGCAAGCAGCAATGAACGGGTCTTCACACATCCACGCATGTCAGGGGTACATTACTGGGATTGTTGGAGTCCGGACGAACAGGTAGACATCTTGTCTTGTGCAAAGAGTGTTGCCATGGTTTTGACAATTTGTGCCACTGTCTATGTACACACTTTGCAATCTAAGTTGCACTGGTTGAGCCCATGTGCAAGTCCCTCATTGTACATACATTTTCACCAGGTTTGATATTGGTGCTAAGTTCTATCTAGTTTTAGTGCATATTCAGACAAAAAAAATCATCAAAAATAATAATTCCTACAGTTTCAATAGGGTCCTTCAACCCTGACTTTGTCGCTGCTTGGACCCTAATTATGTGGCTTAGCTCTGCCAGCTAATTAATTTATTAAAAGGTCAATCCATACATTCATCTGAGGACTGAAAAAAGAAAATCAATGCCAAATTAGCATATATTTTGGATGGTTGAAGAAAATATAATCTTCAATAAAGCCTGAGGTCTGAAAATGGCAAATAGGCAATGGATTTAAAAGACATTGAGTTAACTCTGGCTTAGTCCATTGCTGGGTGTTTGGTTACGAAATAACTTGTAAGCACACAGTACTGTACAAATGGTGGAAAGTACAATCTTGATCATAATTAAATGGATTCAAATGGATTTGTATTTGTAATATTTCCTATTTCAATGAGGAGCATTCATTTACATGTAGGTGGGCCATTTTCAACAAGAAAAGTCAGTGTCTGCTGTGATACCATTTCACATTTACCTGGCATGTGCATCATGTATCAACCATCTTGATTCAGAACAATGGACAGCAATATGATTCATGTAGTGGTGCAGCGCTGCCCGTATTACTGAAACGGAGCTGAGAAGATCGAAAGAAAGTCAGACAAGAGTGACATGAAAGCCACAACAGCTGTTCATGGCATCACAAATCGATTGGATCAAATCTTCAAAGCTTCTTAAAGCTTCTAGTAACATTAAAGGAACATACTGTTGGAACCCTAACCCCAGCCCATAGATCTAATGTTAAGCTCTTTCTTGCTCATCCATGAATGTAGGTTAAGCAAAGCATCAAACGTAAACCAAGCATCAAAATAGGGTTAATCAAGAACCATCTTCCCAACAACTTCCCTTAGCAATAATACTTAACAAGCTCTACAACACGTCTTCTACATGGATTCCCATAAAAAAGCTCTTGTCTTAGCACATCATCAAATATGCAGCAACTAATAAGATCGAGTAGATGTATAGAATTGACGAGAACAGTTTTTATTTTAGTTGGCAAAATTGAGAGCCAGAAACCAATAAAGAGGAGCCTCTGTCTAAAATCAAGGATGTATTTATGTCTAAAAGCCCTGACATACCGTTTTTTTAGTGGCGTTAAATAAATTAACGCCACTAATTATTTTAACGCGATTAACGCATGTGCATTTTTTGTCCTCGGCCAACCCCGTAGTTTCAGAGCGCATCAAGTTTAAAATACCATCTACAAGCTGATGCTGACAGCCCCGCTCCTGCCGCTCGCTTGCTGCAGACCACACTTCCACGCTCACCGGCAGGCCCTGACTGGCCATTGGGAGGACCGGGAGAGACCTTACGTGTATTGTTGTTGTTAGCATCTGGTGCTAGCTAGGTGCGCTAACGGATATAAGGAGCTGTTTCAATGAAAACAGAGGAGTGACATTTCTCGGCCGTTTTCGTTAGTCGGAAGAAGAAGCGTGTCCTGTCGCCCAAACTCAATTTGGTGTGTCTCGCACCGTCGGCCGTGACACGCCTTATTTGGACTGCCTGACCCGATGCATGGCCGATACATGTTGAATCGGCCATGCATCGGGTCAGGCAGTCGGACCAAGCAATCACTCTGATTGGCTGTTCAGCTAGCGAATCAGTGCATGAGAAGCGAAATGGAAGTGAGGGACGTAAACAAACGATTTAAGAAGGCACACACAGACTGCTATTCATTTTCATCTCATCATGGAGATCTGGAATGATGGAAACGAAGACCTGCTCATCACCTTGATACAGGAGAGGCCAGCTCTGTACGACATCACAGAGAAAAGGTACTCGAACCGAGTAGTGAAAACCGGACTCTGGCGAGAGATTGAAACGCAACTTGGTTTCTCGGGTAAGATTATCTTTTTCATCAATTGAGCTCTTTAGCAGATACTGTTGGCTTTTTATTGTTTGCCAGCGTACAGTGACGTTAATGTGAAATGTAATTTGTTATTTCAACCTTGTGTTTTGTTGTTATCTTGTTGCTAGCTGTGCAGTTTTGCACTGCATATAGATATGAATTGGACATGCTAACTAGCCACAATCAATCAATCAATCAATCAATGTTTATTTATATAGCCCAATATCACAAATGTTACATTTGTCTCAGTGGTCTTCACAGTGTGTACAGAATATCAGTATGACAATACGACATCCTCTGTCCTTAGACCCTCACATCGTACAAGGAAAAACTTCCGAAGAAAACCCAGTTTAAAGGGAAAAATGGGAGAAACCTCAGGGAGAGCAACAGAGGAGGGATCCCTCTCCCAGGACGGACAGACGTGCAATAGATGCCGTGTGTAAATTGAAAAGATAATACATTTGCAACATAGGTAGTCCAAATGTTTGGAAATGCATGTGTGTATAATAGGAAGATGAATCCACGAGGATATCCATCCAGGACCGATGATCCAGGACCACAGCCACGACTCAAGATCCAGCGCTCGCGATCCAGGACACAGGACCGCAGGATCATCCATGACTCCGGATCCCAGCGTATATAGACACCAAAAAGAAAGACATTTGGGGAAGCTGGGTTAATCGGATGCTTACATCGTTTATTTGTGTGCTTCAGAGAAAGAGCTGAGGAAGAAGTGGGATTCTCTGCGAACCCAGTACACCCGGTACAGGAAACTTGCCCCTTCGGGTAGTTGTGGAGCACAAAGGACTGGCAGACAGCAGTGGATCATAACCAGGTTGCAGTTTTTAGAGCCCTACAAAAGAAGGAAGGAGAGTACTTCGAACCTCACCATCACGGTAACTATTTTATTTGTTGAGTACAAATAAGTGTTTTTTGCTTCTTTCATTTACAAAAACATTATTTTCATTCATTTGGTGGTTACAGTGTTAAATATAACAATAACAGAATAATATATATATTATTGTATTATAATTATTGATGTGCTCATCACCTTAATGTTGCAGCTGGTAAAGGAGGAGCTAATTGAAATTACATGATATACTGCTGGGTAGCTTATGAAATTCACCATGGGATCAATAACGCTTTTCTCTTAACCTATAATAATACATGATAACATATGTCTTGATTATATTTTGTAGTGTTCTGAATCTTCTAGAACAGGCATCCTCAAAGTCCGGACTCCAGTCCGGATCCGGACCGAACCACAACTGTCTCTGGACTCTGAGCAAATTATACTTTTCTTATGTATTATCTGTGTTATCTGCGAGACATCGCCACAACGCAACGAGTCAAAATGATCCGCTATGTCCATAGACCATGGATGTATAATAATAACTGGATACAGCGTGTGAGGCGGGGCCTCATTCCTTCCTATGAGTTGCTCATTAGCGCATGATGATAAAATGGCCCAACTTTTGAGAGAGTGAAACGTCACAGATTACCCGGCATGCCTGAGAAGTACCCGTATGTGCGCTCATAGCGCATGCGCAACTTTAACCAAAAAGCTCGTTCACATCAAGCACGTCAATTTGCGTACACGTAACAGCACCGTGCGTTCATGACAGCATGGTAATGGATTGTTATTATGATGGATTTGATATTAATGAGGCGGCAGTTAGCAGCTAGCGGCTAGCTAGTAATTATACTAATGTACACATCAATCGTTATGTACTTATATTACGCTGTAACAGGATCTAGTGATATCCAACAGAGCTTCATTTAGCATGAAATAATTATTGCACTGTATATATATATATATATATATATATATTAGGGCTGTCAAGTTAACTCGTTAATATAAAAAAAATGAACGCCACTAATTATTTTAACGCGATTAACGCATGTGTATTTTTTTTTTCCTCGGCCGCCCCGTAGTTTCAGAGCGCATCGAGTTTAAAATACCATCTACAAGCTGATGCTGACAGCCCCGCTCCTGCCGCTCGCTTGCTGCAGACCACACTTCCACGCTCACCGGCAGGCCCTGACTGGCCATCGGGAGGACCGGGAGGGTGTGTGTATGTGTGGCCCGAGCGAGCGAGAGAGAGACCTTACGTGCATTGTTGTTAGCATCTGGTGCTAGCTAGCTGCGCTAACGGATATAAGGAGCTGTTTAAATGAAAACAGAGGAGCGCTCTATCCACACAACTGCGCCGAGCACTTGACTTGATGCAGGAAGCCAGACAGTGGGACATTGTACGCAAAGTCAGCACACTCAGTGCGCGCAACATGATTGCAGCGTCCAGGCAGCTCCCGTTCGAGCATATGCCTTGAGTTGCACATAGCTCACACGATCCAACACACACACACACACACACACACACACACACACACACACACACACACACACACACACACACACACACACACACACACACACACACACACACACACACACACACACACACACACACACACACACACACACACACACACACACACACACACACACTTTGTATTGTATGAGAGAGGTTCCAGGTTGAATTGAGGCGAATATTTGTAATGTTCAGAGGTTGTGTTTAATATTCATGAGAATATTTGTCATTGTTCAAATGATAATAAACATTAGCATAAAGCATATTTGTCCACTCATATGTTGATAAGAGTATTACAAACTTGAAAAATATTCCTCTAAGGTACATTTAGAACAGATAAAAAATGTGCGATTAATTGGACAATGGACAATGGACAATCATGCGATTAATCGCGATTAAATATTTTAATCGACTGACAGCCCTAATATATATATATATATACAGTGCAATAAGCTTCTTAGTGCAATAATAAGCTACAGGGACGTTAATCTAACGTCGGTAATATTAACTTTATTTAATACAACATTTATGGTACAATATTTAATCATACAGCCCATGTAGTATAATATTTTACAAATGATGAATTACAGCAAACATGTGCAATATATCCATTATTACGGCTCCGTGGGATGGCAGTAAGGCGATATGGGTCCGTTCTTATTGTGCATCCATGGGTAAAGACAAACGCATGTAGTGCTGAACACGTAAGATGAACATGCCGGGCAGCACGGTCCCGTGGGTTAGATGTGCGTTCATAATGCAGAGGGAAATAACTCTCAGAATAATATTATTAGCACATTTTTACAACTTGAGGAACGAATGTTTTTAATAAGGGCTATACAAGTGTTCATACTGGGTCGTTTATTTAGTTTAAAAAAATGTATCCAACGAGTTACAGACCACTCTTTCCCAATGTAAGTCAATTGGAAAAAGTGTTTCTGGGCCCAGCAACCTAAAGGAAGTGTAGTACCGCCGTTTGGCCACAACGAATATTCTCATCAGACTCCGGCGCACTTCCTGGGGGCTTGCCTTAAGAGGCTTCTCAATACTCAAATTTCCCCTCCTCGACTCCTCGGTCCTCCGGTAGTGACCCGGAAATGAATTTCAGCGCGCCATTTTGAAGGACGTCTCATTTCTCTAAATGCACACCAAGGACCGAGGATCGAGCGTCGAGGAGGCTCTCTGGAGGAGCTATAACCGAGGATACACTGATGGTTCCTCCACGGCTCCTCCGCGGATGCATTTCCGGGAACGGTGGAGGCGTGACGCACGGCCGGACTTATCTCAGCCAATGACAGCTCTGCATGCATCCCCTGGATATTATTTTAGAAACTGCTCTCATCGCAACGCGATGTTTACAGTGAGAACAGCTGTGAGGCCCTGCAGAAAGCAGAGCAGTGTGTAAAATAAATATCACTCAGTATAACAGACCTACTCTCTTTATTTGCTTTAGTTTAGTAGATATATACAAACAAAGAGTCGATATTTTTCTAAAACCATTTAGTGCTTCACATAATAAAATACACAACGGCTGTAGCCTGATTATGCTTTAGGAGCTGTAGGTGTGTGTGGTACAGTGTGTGTGTGTGTGTGTGTGTGTGTGTGTGTGTGTGTGTGTGTGTGTGTGTGTGGTACAGTGTGTAGGTGTGTCCTGTACAGTGTGTAGGTGTGTGTGTGGTACAGTGTGTGCGCAGATGCGGCGGACAGACAGGTCTTAGTTGGTTTGGTGTCCTCTGCTTACTTTTAATACTTGCAAATACAACTTTTGGCCCGTAATTTCAATTCCCCATTTCAGCGACCAGAGAGAGGGGGGGGATATATCCAGTCTCTGATTGTGTTACGTTATTATGAGAGTGCTCTCATACTTTAAATTGCATATATTTATATAAATATATTTGTGTGTGTGTGTCCGCATCTGTAGCCTGTTATTGTCTCATTATACCGCACTCTCAATTAATTCAAGGTAAATATGTGGGGGAACAATGTTCAGCTGATCTAACAGAGATTATAAAATATGACAAAACACTCGACAGCTGATGCAGCTGTTGCCACGTAATAATGAACGGACGTCGCTTTAATATGACCGCTCAGAGGAGAGGAGTTCTCATTTCTTTAAACGTCTGCTGCTTCCCCTCCTCTCTCCTCGGTTCCCCTCCTCGGTCCTCCGCTCGCATCTCCTGTGGGCGGGACTAAGTCTCGAGGAGGGGAGTCGAGGAGGGGAGTCGAGGAGGGGAAATTTGAGTATTGAGAAGCCTCTATAGACTGCAAACAGCGCTCTGCATGTCCTGTTCCACTGTCTGTGTGTGTCTGTCAACGCATTGGTCCAATCACATTCAGCATCCCGTCAGCATTTTTTCCCCCCAAACAATCTGCAAATCAGAGGCACAGTAGGGCGGGTCTTCACGGAATGCGGGTGGGAAAAATGTGTGTCTCGTCTCTTTCAACCTGTCTGAGTCAGAGCGAGAGTTTAAACAAAAAAAAAATCAGAGCGAGAGTTAATAGCTCATCTAGTTCCATCTGTACTGTAGCTAGTAGCCTAGTTTCACCTACCGGGGTGGCAACTGACACCCTAAAAATAGGCCTTGCCACCCTAGCTGCCACCCCAGTTGACAGCTTTGTTTTGAAAGAAAAGTTGTGGCTCATCGGACATTTATGAGAGAAAGTCTCTAATGTCCGAGTGCAAGTGAATGCAGCACAAGATGCACGTCATGCACCTCCCCCGGTCCTGGCGCGAGCGTGGACATATGATTGTCGGCGATTTCATTTGAATGGGAAGGCGCAAAACGAGAAGCATTCGGACCCAAGCACTGAAGGAATGAGGTATTTGCGGTCTAGAGAAGAGACTGTCAGTTTGGCTGTACTCAGCATTGAATCAAAACGCACTAAAGCTGTTGATCTTAATACGTTTGTGAGGCGTTTTGCTGAACAAAATGGTAATCGCCGCATTCAGCTGTAATAGACATGTCAACTTGATGCTCTGCTCACGGATGAGCATGCAAAACTATAAAGATGATGACCTTACGTGTGTAAATATATTTTTTTCTTTGAGGGGGTCTGCCCCCAAAAAACAGTTTTAAGTCCTGAGAAAGTCAAATAAGACTGTGTAAAACTACACTGCCCAGCCAAAAAAAAGTAACCACTTTGATTTAACTAGGCCAGAAGGTAAGGGCATTCCACTGGATAATAAGTATAAAAGAATGCATGACTGAAGTGATGGAGACCATGTTCAAGGCAAACAAAAAGAGGAAATAACAGGTCAAATCAAGCAAATCCCCCTCTCAGATTCCACAGCAACCAGAAGAACATAAATACTGGCTGGTGATTTGATTAATCAGCTTTGTGATGGAATAAAAAATGCACAGTGCATTTCCTTAGACACTACACTACCCAGAATCCCCAGCTATCGTTTAGGACTAAATCATGTGCTCTGTTTGACAAACCCCGTGATTAGTTCTCAAGCTCTGTGATTGGTTGACCTCCAACTGCATTCCATATGAAAAAAAAAACGTTTCGTAAAAGATAAAATCATACTTTATTCAGCAGTGCTTGCTTTACTCTTTGAAAGTCATCACATGAATGCATTGTAATAAATGGTTCGGCTGCATTAAATATATTACACATCTGTCGTAGTTTTTTATTTTTATTTATCTACAGATATCGGCTCAGAATAGACCGGAAACTATTCTTTTACCATTCAGTTTGAATTTCACAATAAAGTTAGTAGTAATATTTTGTTTTGATATTATTGTTTTTTATTAACTACTAGACCGCTGGGTAATGTTAAGACCATCTTTTCTGTCAAATATATCCGTCGTAAACTAAACCAGAAACAGCAGTGTATTTTATTTTGTTAACACTGTAAACTTGACAGCTTTTTAACCCAAACCACCTACTGGTTAAAGCACATTATTACACGTTTAGAGTAATGCAATGCAGGTAGATTGTGTTGCTTTTTAATGACTGCCTTTTTCTTAATGTCTTTTATTATTATTAACTACTTGTTACTTGTTGTTACTATGGACGCTGCTATCGATATTATTTCTGTTATGTTGTGTAACTGTTTAATGGTGTTATCTTTATTGCTACCCCCTTCCCCGTCAATGTATAGTTAGACCCTCCAGAAAAACGCGATTCTGCGATCGCAGAATTTTCCGCATAATCAGCAAAATGGCGCAGATTTTTAAAAAGCCGCATATTTATCAAAAGGCCGCATAATCCCCGCATTTTTCCACACAAAGTTGAAAAAAAAAGTTAACTCGTCTTGACGTGAAGTGATGATGATGCGCGACGTCATCAACTCGCGCATCACAGAAGGTAAACAACACCGTAGAGTGAACGTGTGGAGCTCACTCGATGAAAAAATCGAATCCATCTCATTTACCGACGAACATTTCTGCTAAAGACCGGCCAAAGCAGTACCCCGATGTCTTGCATGAAAGTGGGGGGAAACTATTCTGCTCCCCGTGCAACTGTGTTGGAGCATAAGAGAACATCGACGGTGACGACCCACTTTGATTCATTCAAAGATTCAAAAAATGCTTTCTGCTGCTGCGGACAAGAAAGCCAAACAACTCACGTTCACCGAGGCATCAACCTCCAAAACCCTTTCGAGGGCTACAAGAAACGAAGTGAGTAGCCTACAAGATTGAAGCTGATCAGATAACGAACGAGTAAATGAAAACAGAATGAGGCGGAGAAGTGTGTGTGTGTGTGTGTGTGTGTGTGTGTGTGTGAGAGAGAGAGAGAGTGTGATTAAAATAGCCCAATTTACAATAAATAAACATTGAATGTGTTTAATTGAATAGTAAAGGGGTTTAACGTTAGTGGCAGGTTGTGTGTGAGAGAGAATAAATAAATAAGACAGCCCAATATTTATTTTTTCCGCATATTTCGCAACTTTCCGCATATTTTGCAACTTCCCGCAATTTCACCGCATAAAATAACATAAAACCCCGCATGTTTGATCGCATAATCAAGGATTTTAGCCCGCATAATCAAGGATTTTAGCCCGCATAATCAAGGATTTTTGCCCGCGTTTTTCTGGAGGGTCTATATAGTGTTGGTCCACAGTGCACATCTACAATTGTGGCATAGATAGCCTACGTTATTTTCCCCTGTGCAATTCTCCATTTACTCAACAATAACACATACTTATCCGTGTGTTTATTTATTTGTTTGATTAATAAACACAACTTGGAGTCCGTCAGGACCGAGGGTCGGAGCAGCTCATTTGCTTTAGAGAATATTACACCCGGAAGTAAGTATTCTCTCCGCTTCGCTTGACAAACCCTGTGATAGTCCTCAAGCTCTGTGATTGGAGAGTGTGCTCCGAGGGTTACGCAGAGCGTCGAACAGCACTTGAAATAGGATGGAACCACGGCAGACTGTCCAAAACTGGATTTGAACGGGTCCACCGCGTCCCGCCCTCCCCCACCCCGTTGCCAGAACCACACATGCTGGCTATTGTGTTTCGCAACATGTTCTCTATCTATCTATGGCACGATGGGAGTTGTAGTTTTAAAAGACGTTTTCGTATTTCCCATAATAAGAAGTTGCCAGTATTAAACTGTGTACATCCCTGGAGGTTTAGGGGATAGGAAACACTCACATTTAAAACATATAATTAATAAAAGGGTGAAAATGGCTTGTGCCCATAATGGGCAGTATTAATATATATACCCACATGCCAGCTAAGGTCAGAAGAGCTTTATTTAACAGCTGGTCTTATGTCTGTGACCCCTCCTGTTGTTAATTGATGAGCCTGAAACATGCACTTGTCAAGGTTCAGAGGCACATTTTGCAAATATGGCAGTAGCCATCGATCATCTTAAGATAAGATATACTTTATTGATCCCAAGTTGGAAACATTTGCGTTACATCAGCATGTGTAACAGTTGTAAATATGCAGTGGTGTTTATTTGTAAATCATTTAGTATAATCACACAAATGCAGTGTTTTATATTTAATAATTCTGTGTTGTTTATTTATTGATTGTTCAATACCTGACAAGGCCCGGAGATGAAATATCTACATACATCTTATAAGAGTATAATACATATGTATAATATCAGTTACAATAAGTGCTTCAACATAGTTAACATTGCTGGAGGTATACACACATATTGATAGATGTCTTGTAATGCACTATTGAGGAACCTGCGACCCAAGTTTTCCATTCATTGCATAACTACACCGTTTGTGAATATGATATGTCAATAAACCTTAGAAAATCTTGAAAGGGATGTGCAAAATAGTCATTATATACAGTCTTTAATTAACTATTAGTAGAGAATAACGAGTAATGAATATACTTTATAGGGATCCTATTAATATCTAATAATAAAAATAATGAAATTCATTAACATGCTTTAACCACTAGGTGTCCCTTTATATCAGCTGTGCACCTTTATGGTGTAAATCAGGGGTGGGGAACCTCCGGCCTCCGGGCCGTATACGGCCCGCGAGACAATTTGGTACGGCCATCGATGTCATTTATAAACACACGCAAAAAATAAAAAAATGAAAGAAATCTAGACCGCAAACAAATTAAACAAGTGAGTGCCTGTTTTTCCTGGCCAAGGTCAGGGTCCTTGAACACAACACGAGCCTAACGTGTCATCACGTGGTATATGTCTCGACTGACAGGGGTGCAGTTCTGACGGAGAGCACCAGAACGCCACTCCAGCACTTCAGAAATTGCAGTACCGATAAGTCCATACACATGCCGCAGTTTCTGCGTGTCTGTGTCTTTAGTTGAAAGCCCAGTGGCGATCTGCTCATCTGTCATACTGATCAGACAGTCAATAACTGTGTTGTTATCATTAGCATCTGGTTAGCTAGCTATGCTAACGAATATAAGAATCTTTTTCTACAACCAGTGAGGTAAAGGCACATCTTTATATGATCATTATAGTTATAAAAAAAATAAGAGAATAAAGTAAACAGGTATAAAATACTATATGACAGTTATTAATAAAGAAGAATACAGTTTGAAAGGGGAGTGATTTGTCAAATATCCATAAATTAAAAGAAAATCTGCTTACAGTTGTGTTTGGGTGTTGAGAGATGTGTCCATACATCTCCTAATGTTGCTCTCAAAGTGCACCAGATTGATGCTTTTAACTTCAACATTTAAAAAAAATCTTCCCAGGGGAGCACGCCACACCCTGCACGTGCATGCATACGCGAGTCATGGTGAGATATCTGGATTAAGAGGTTGCTTTTTCTTTGCACAGAATGAAATGAATGGGCTGTGATTTTAGTTTTTTTAAGCAGAGGTCAATAACTTGTACGGCCCTCTGAGGATATTGTAAAAATTGAAATGGCCCTTGAGAGGAAAAAGATTCCCCACCCCTGGTGTAAATACAGCCTATCTACCAATTGGATCAAATATAAAAGTCAGCCGAATTAGTGTTGATACTGCAAGGAGACGTATTGTGTGAAAAGAAATGTAAGATGTTGTTTAATTGCTGATATATTTATGATCCACGTCACGTTTTCAGTGTTGGCGGCAGTTCCTCATGTTTGTCTAGAAGTCTTCTCATCAGGGCTCTATAAATAGAGAACTACGGCAGATATGTAATATTTAATGCAGCTGAACCGTGTATTATAATGCCGTTATGTGATGACTTTCAAAGAGAAAAGCAAGAAAACTCGGAATAAAGTATTATTATTATTTTTTTAAATGTTTTCGGTATTTGTTGTTGACGTTGTGATGTGAGATGTGAGACTGGAATTGCACAGGGGAAAATAACGTATCTTTAGATGCGGATTTTGTTAAACTAATACGTTTGCGCTGTGGACCAACACTATACATTGACGGGGAAGGGGGTAGCAATAAAGATAACACCATTAAACAGTTACACAACATAACAGAAATAATACCGATAGCAGCGTCCCTAGCAACCACCTTGGTAACAATGAAAACGTTCTATGGACGCAATTTCCTGTAATCTTCGTAATAAAAAAACGCGGTTTGTCAAACAGAGCACATGGTGTAGTCCTAAACCAGGGGTACTCAAATACAAATCTTAAAGGTCCAAAATAAATGTTTCAATAAGACAAAGGTCCGTTTATTACGGTCATTCAAACTTTTAAACAATTGCAAAAAGATTCTTAACACGAGGTTGCAAAAACAAATATAATCTGTATGCAGCAGTTTTCATTGTTATTGTGTCTGTGCTTGACCCCTCAGAGTCGCAGTGGAGCTGCACAGTTATGAATAAAGGAAGCTGCACCCTCTTTCATTCAGCATTCCCATTATTGCTTTATAAATGTCTTGCCCCCTTGTGTGTCCAGTTCACTGAGGTTCGTCAGGCCCAACACATCTTCAACAAACTCCCCCTTTGCCTCATCATACAAACTCACAAACACCAGCAACTGAGCATCGTCAGTGGACTCACCCACAGCTAAGGAAATGCACTGTGCATTTTTTATTCCATCACAAAGCTGATTAATCAAATCACCAGCCAGTATTTATGTTCTTCTGGTTGCTGTGGAATCTGAGAGGGGGATTTGCTTGATTTTACCTGTTATTTCCTCTTTTTGTTTGCCTTCAACATGGTCTCCATCACTTCAGTCATGCATTCGTTTATACTTCAGTTATTATCCAGTGGAATGTCCTTACCTACTGGCCTAGTTAAATCAAAGTGGTTACTTTTTTTTGGCTGGGCAGTGTAGTTTTACACACCGTCTTATTTGACTTTCTCAGGACTTAAAACTGTTTTTTGGGGGCAGACCCCCTCAAAGAAAAAAATATAGATAGATAGCAGAGCATCAAGTTGACATGTCTATTACAGCTGAATGCGGCGATTACCATTTTGTTCAGCAAAACGCCTCACAAACGTATTATTAAGATCAACAGCTTTAGTGCATTTTGATTCAATGCTGAGTACAGCCAAACTGACAGTCTCTTCTCTGTCAGTGTAGACCGCAAATACCTCATTCCTTCAGTGCTTGGGTCCGAATGCTTCTCGTTTTGCGCCATCCCATTCAAATGAAATCGCCGCCAATCATATGTCCACGCTCGCGCCAGGACCGGGGGAGGGGTTACATGACATGCATTTTGTGCTGCATTCACTTGCACTCGGACATTAGAGACTTTCTCTCATAAATGTCCGATGAGCCACAACTTTTCTTTCAAAACAAAGCTGCCAACTGGGGTGGCAGCTGGGGTGGCAAGGCCTATTTTTAGGGTGTCAGTTGCCACCCCGGTAGGTGAAACTAGGCTACTAGCTACAGTACAGATGGAACTAGATGAGCTGTTAACTCTCGCTCTGAATTTTTTTTTTTTAAACCCTTGCTCTGACTCAGACAGGTTGAAAGATGCTGACGGGATGCTAAATGTGATTGGACCAATGCGTTGACAGACACACATAGACAGTGGAACAGGACATGCAGAGCGCTGTTTGCAGTCTATGGACATAGCGGATCATTTTGACTCGTTGTGGCGATGTCTCGCAGATAACACAGATAATACATATGAAAAGTATAATTTGCTCAGAATCCAGAGACAGTTGTGGTTCGGTCCGGTTCCGGACCGGAGTCCGGACTTTGAGGATGCCTGTCCTAAACGATAGCTGGAGATTCTGGGTTGTGTAGTGTCTTCTGCCATCGCCGAACAAATATTTGTTTCTCCGAATGGAAGGGGAAAAATACAAAAGCATTGCACACAATTTAAACCAATCAATGTTGTGTAATTAACAAGGATAATCTGGTGTTTTTGAGTTGATGAGTAGAGCAGATATCACTGTAAAATCAATCGATAGCAAGGGGAATACTTACTTCCGGGTGTACAATTCTCCGTTATCCAATGGGAATGGTGGCTCACATTGCCTTTAAGGGCAGCCGACACAAACGAATGCCTTGCTTCCATGAGCGTCAAATCCCGCCGCAGATGGGAATACATTGCAATCAGTTGAAAGCTATTTGCGTCCCTTTATGAAGCTGAAGGAGCCTAGGAGCGTCACAACTGCACGCCACGGGACCCTGACCAAACGTCGCTCCTGGACGATTATGAAGTGAGAGTGTATTGTCCAGGCAGCTCCCATTCGAGCATATGCCTTGAGTTGCACATAGCGCCAACAATCCATCACACACACACACACACACACACACACACACACACACACACACACACACACACACACACACACACACACACACACACACACACACACACACACACACACACACACACACACACACACGCACAGACACACACACACTTTGTATTGTATTATTGTATGAGAGGTTCCAGGTTGAATTGAGGCGAATATTTGTAATGTTCAGAGGTTGTTGTGTTTAATATTCATGAGAATTGTTGTCATTGTTCAAATGATAATAAACATTTGCATAAAGCATATTTGTCCACTCATATGTTGATAAGAGTATTAAAAACTTGAAAAATATTCCTCTAAGGTACATTTAGAACAGATAAAAAATGTGCGATTAATTTGCGATTAATCGCGATTAACTATGGACAAGCATGCGATTAATCGCGATTCAATATTTTAATCGACTGACAGCCCTAATATATATATATCTGCATTATTTTATCCCACTTTATGCTTTTCTCTTGCTGCTTGTTTTAGACTGATTTTATATCTTATTTCTTAATGATGTAAAGCACTTTGAACTGCAATCCCCTGTATGAAAGGTGCTATACAACTAAAGTTATTATTATTATTCAGATGGATGTTTCTGCCCCTCTGTTCATTCTCCCATTATCCTCCTCAATCTGCCTAGAAGTTTTGATGTTGCAGCTGTTACTATAACCAATACTAATGCTAGTGCTGCAACTGACAGTTATGTGGCACATTGTTATTGTTTCTTATCGCTGTGCGATTAAAAGAATAAACACAAATAGCAGGATAGGCAATGCAAAACTTTATTTCGTACCTTCATACACACATAACACAACATTAGAATGAGCTTTTATCAACGCCTACATGATGATAACCTGTCAACAGGAAAATCCACATGACATTAATACAGAGCGGGCAGAACCCAAATCTAGCTCCAGTGTATGGGGGTTATTCCATATCTTTATTCAAGAGCGTGGTATTTAAATTTGAGAGCATACTTTCTGTATTTATTTCCCTCAAACCCTGTCCTCGCACTCAAATAGTGCCTGCTTGCACTTAGATTTGCTCTGCTTGTGCTCAAACTGTACGCTTGCACTCAGATATATTGCTGCTTACAGATTTGTTCTGCTCTCAGATTTATTCTGTGCACGCTCGAAACTTTTGTGCAACAATCCTGTCAAAATCCCTCAACCAATAGGAGGCCAGGTGTTCTTGCGGGTGCGTTCACTTTAGTTATTACAGCGTAAGGGTGGTGTATGGTGAAGATAATTAAATTAACATATTATAGCAGGAAGTTTAATACAGTGTAATTTTTGGTATATTCATTTTAATGTCCCCTGATATATAAGAAGTGTGTTTTTATATATTCATGTGTGTACTTAATTACTTAATAGTAGCAATTTATATGAACAAGAAGCTGGAGAGATAAGAAGTGAAAACGTCCGTGTCAGGAGAAGGGAACAGAGAGGAAATACCCTTATATAGACATATGCTATAGGCAGCAGAGAGAAGGATGTGTGTGTGTGTTGCTGTAAGCCATGGTCTGTATAACAACTGCTCAATTATACTGGTGCTTGTGTTTTTATTGATTTCTTTCTGTTTTATTCTTTCATGTTATGAGTACTAAATTGTCACAACATTGTGCAGTAGTTGGCTTAAATGTGTTTAAATTACTTACGTGAAATAAGGAGCAGGTTGGCATGACAGGAGACTAAAGATGTGGGGAGAGGATACATTCTTATCTAAACACAGAATGCCAAGTAGCTAGAATGATACATGTCTAAAAAATATGTGTGTGTTTAATTACTTTGTATCAATAATAATAGGGAGTTGGAAATATGAGGAGTAAAACCATTATTTAGAGTAAGATGTGAGCAGGGGAATGTCCTTATTTGAAGATAAGCTCAGAGCTCTAAGATGAGTGTGCGTTCTCTGTATATGTTATGTACAGTTCGTGTTGGACACCCAATGTGTCTGTTTTACCTTAAATGGTAAAACAAGGAAAATGAGTGTGCGTGACACAACCTAAGAAAAAATGAGTGTGCGTTCTCTATAGAGGCTGATATTCTACTATTTTACTGCTTGAGAGCAGAGGTAATGTGTTCCTCGTTATTATTTATATTAAAGTAGTACATATATTGTTTGTATTAGTCAACTATAACAAAAGTATGTGAAACTGTGTGTACATTGAACTAAGGGGAGAGGGGGCCACAGAGAGGGAAGTCTGCAAAATGTGTGGGTGTGTGAAAGTACACCCAATGCGTCTGTTTTACCTTAAATGGTAAAAGACTCTTGTTTCTGTGGGTCCTCTGCTGGCTCGTCGCTTTTATATCAACCAATGAATGGACTCTATGGGAGGAGAATCCGGCACACCTCCTCCCCGTTCTTTTTGCATATAAGCCTGTTGTGTCTTTAGATCGCTCTCTCTTCTCCTGCTGTCAAGACCGGAATCTGAACAGCACACGAACCAGGGCAGGAGTACTCCTTATTGTATAGCATTGTATTTTTACCTTTTATAATTAAAACAGATTATTGTTTAACTGGTATCCTGGTGTCTTCTGATTTCCTTCCTGTTATGATTTTAAGCAGCTCGCCAAACGACACGGGGAGCCGAGGTGGGTTGTAAAAACCTCTCAGCTACAACAATGGGCATATGTCTCATAATTATTTGTGTGAACATAAAAATAATTTGTGTGAAAACACCATCCACAAATGCATTTAAAAGATTTGCAAACTCACAAATAAATGTGCAAGTGTAAAACGGATCTGCAAATACGCTATATATTTTCACAAATAAAAAAAAGATCTGTGATTATCTTAACATTGACAACTTTCGATCAGGCATTTGTGAATCCATTTTGTATTTGCCGAAAAAAAATGCGCTTGCGGATCTCAAATCTCTGCTCGTGGATCTCACATTTCTGCTTGTGGATCGTCTTTTTACACACACGGAATTTTGAGACATATTTTCAGCCGGTCTCGGCTAAAATCTACTCGTGTCACTCAGTGGTTTTCGGAAACCACGTGATGGCCTGCTGATGACGACATTTCCGCATTATTTCAAAGTACAGATGTAGCACTCCAGATCAGACTGAAATGGGTGTGTCCCAGTCAAAAGCCCAGCGGATGCCAGTGGCTGGGGGTGTTGCCAAATTGCTAGAGGGCGTTGCCCAATTTCCCCATTTGTTCAATTACAGGATTTAACCATGAGATGGCGCTTCATTCACAAAATACACAAAGACAACTGTGTGTTGTAGAATTTAGTCTGTTTGCAATGTTTGCAGCTCTGCAGTTGTGTTTGCTGAATACTGTAGCATTTAAATCACTTATTTGTTACTGTATGGTTTTCACAAGCTACTATAATGAAAAAACATCAATATTTTAGATCAAATAAAGTATATAGTTTGCTTTATGCAGTATATTTATTGTAATATTGTTTGGGTGTTTTTACACAGTACAGTAGATTGAAGTAAATCAACTTATACATTAAGATAAAATAAGATGGACCTTTATTAATCCCGTGGGGAAATTCAGTAGTTCAAACGGCAACAGGGTGAGAGTGAAAAACAGCACAGCACAGATTCACACGGATTAATAAAATCAAAAATAAGATGAGCGATACAAATAATAATAATGAGAAACTATGAAATAAGAAATGAATAAAACTAAAATGTAATTATCATATCATATATTATAATGTATTGTATTATTAAGTAATATCATACATTAACCCCATTATAGCAGATGCCACATTGAATGGATGAACACATGTATGCATCAATAATTACAACAGAGTATTTCTAAATACAAGTTGTAAAAATACTTGTATGTATTTAATATTAACCCTTTGGAGTCGACCGTCACGTCGGCGTGATCAGATCACATGGCCTGTTCAAGCCGGTGCCGCATAAAAACAACAGTCCGGACAACATTGCCCTGTGTTTCTGTCGAAAGTACTGGCTTGAAACTATATCCCAGTCTTTGTTTCATGCAAAAAGACCCAGTAAACACGGAGATACGATGATATAAAGTTAATACATTTCAAAAGTATGAAAAATGGAAGCACATATTTGAATATCATCGCCGTATTTGATCATTTTACGAAACGGAAAATACTGGAAACTGTAGATCCTGCTCAACAGGATGTATATGTGTATTTCTGTCGAAAGTACTGGCTTGAAACTATATGCCAGTCTTTGTTTCATGCAAAAAGACCCAATAAACACGGACATACGATGATATAAAGTTAATACAGATATATTTCAGAAGTATGAATAATGGAAGCACATATTTTAATATTTGCCGTATTTGATCATTTTACGAAACGGAAAATACTGGAAACTGTAGATTCTGCTCAACAGGATGTATTTACCAGGGAGGGGTGAGGTAATCAGGTAAACGGAGTGATACGAAACGAGACGAAAAGAGACGAAGAGGGACGGTGGGAACCGAAGAGAGACGGCGGGAAATGGAGACAGATGAATATATACGAAGACAGGCGGCGGGAGACGAAGAGAGGCGGCAGGAGACTGCGATTGAAGTAAAGTGACAGACAAACATTGAGAATTTAGATATAGTTAGATAGATTTAGAGTTTTGAAGATTCAACTATGATGAAGAGAACTCTGAATGTGAGTCAAGCTTTAAGCTTGTTTTTTGACATGGAGGAGGAGGAATCTGTGATGTTGCTCTGTGTCGTAGTTGACAGAAACCGCTTTGAAGCGTGGCACAGATAAAGACAGAAAAAACTGATTTTTGTACATAATGTGTATATATATATATTTGTATTATATTTATAATAACACTTTTGCCTTATCAGAATGAAATCCCATGCTACCTCAATCAAACTTTCACATTATCATAGTAACATCCCATGTATATATTTCCAGCTTTTAAATGGTTTCGTTGTGTATGTTTGTGTTACCTACATGAAAAATAATATCATTTTCAAAATCTGTTTTTACGTTTTTTTGTGATTTTGGGTCCAAAATGTTCATATAGTAGAAGATCACTGCTCTAAACAAAGTCAAAAATCCTACATCCATACGAAATAAATATAATTAATTATGATGAATACGTTAAGTCTTGTTCATTGTTTTTCACTTTTATTAAATGTTTGATATTTCCGGTGGAAATAGTGGATTATCGGACATTCAAAATGCAGCATATTTTCACTCTTACACACATATATTCCCCTTTTACATACATACATTTTCACTCTTACACACATTTTCACTCTCACACACGTATATATTTACACTCACACATTCATACATTTTGCTCTCATATTATCATATTTCAACGCACACATTCATATATTGTCACTCACACATTCATGCATTTTGTTCTCATATTCATATAATTTAATGCTCATATTTATACATTTTGCTCTCATGCGAAATCTACTAAAATAAAGTATGTCATGGCGGTCAGCTGTTAAACATAAAAGTGTATCTTAAGGGCTGTAAATATAATAAGCCTGTTTTCAATTCTAGACACAGGCTTATTATATTTACAGCCCTTAATAACATTCATTTTCTGGACTCAATGTGTGTCTTGGCCGTTTTCTTTGTTCCAAGCAAACGAGTGCTTTTTGTTTTGAAATCACTTCCGCGAGTTGCGCGGGCCCCCCCCCCCTCGCTCCACTGACCATTAGACCATTTAGTAAGGTAAAAAGCAAAAGGGCAAAAACGCCTCTCAGACGCTCTTCCGTTTACTTTTTTACCCGAGCTCGGGTCCGAAAATGCTATATATGTAGCAACAGTGCTATATCTGAAGTGTCATTCATGAAACTATTAATATTCCATACCCATCTGACCGGAGGAAACTTGGCTAACTGACGATACGAAAAAAAAAATAAGTCTCACAAGAAGCCTCTAATGGCGCATTTCCACTGCAGCGGGTAGCCCCGTTTAAGCGTCCTTAACCGTCCTCAAGCGGCCAGGCCAGTTTTTGGTGGCATTTCCATATAGCCTAGTACCAGCTAGCGGGTACTTTTTCCCTCTTTTTCCGGCCCCATAAAATCGTGGTTCTATCAGACCAGGCCAAGGCTGTGACGTCAACACTCGACTGCTGATTGGTCAGAGAGAATCGTCACAAGATCGCGCGCGAGATCATCCCTAGCGTCGCATATAGATCTAGAAGCAAGCTTGCAGCATTTTGTAAACGGAGGAGCTACAAAAATGGCAACGTCGAAGAAAAGCACACCGTGGTCGACCGAGGAGGTGACGACGTTCCTTAATCTCATTGGGGATGATACAATCCAGCGGGAGCTCGACGGAACAACGCGAAATGTGAAAGTGTTCCAGGATGTCTCTGCACAGATGTCCGAACGCGGATTTTCCGGCAATGTAGGGAAAAAGGCAACGGCTTTACTGGAGTCCCTGCAAGGTACGCTCACTAATAACAAAGAAGTCTATTTTATCCTTACATTAATGTTCGACAACCCATGCTTTTATGGAGCCCCGAAGAGCTACATAGCTATTGTTTGCTAACACCATTGTTTACTTTCAGTTTTTCTTTTCTATAGTTGTTGTTGCTATTTAGTATTGTGCTGCAGTAGTTTGTGGAATTAACAAGTCATTTTGCGGTAACACTTTACAATAAGGTACACAAAATGTGCTTAGTTACTGAGGAACTACTAGATAGTTAATGGTTAGTTAATGAGTAGTTTCCTCAGTGACTGCGATTGAGGAACTAATGGTTAGTTACTGGTAAACAGACTGGGGCGTACTGTATTAATGAATCATTCGTTAATGGTTAGTTAATGAGTAGTTCCTCAGTGAACTTATGGTTAGTTACTGGTAAACAGACTGGGGCGGCACTGTATTAACAAATCATTCGTTAATGAGGAGTTCCTGAGTGAACTAATGCTTAGTTGCTGGTAAACAGACTGGGGTACTGTATTAATGAATTATTCGTTAATGGTTACTTAATGAGGAGTTCCTGGGAGACTTTGATTGAAGCAATGGTCCGCTGCAGCAGGGCACATTTAAACCTGCCATCTTCGGCTGGCTTGGGTCCCACCCTGGATCAACTGGTGGAGGTGGATCCGATTGACCTTACCATTACTTAGGCCGTTTGGGTACGGTAAACTCAAGGAACGCAAACAAAAACAGTAGTTACCCATTACCTAATGATTACCTTACCGTTACTAAAACAGTAGTTACCCATTAAGTAATGCTTACCTTACCATTCGTTAAGCATTGTGTGTCCCCTCAAGTAAAGTAATGCATCAAAAACAGTAGTTACCCATTACCTAATGCCTACTTAACCATTGGTTAAGCATTGTGTGTCCCCTCAAGTAAAGTAATGCATCACAAACAGTAGTTACCCATTACCTAATGATTACCTTACCGTTACCAAAACAGTAGTTACCCATTAACTAATGATTACCTCACCATTAGTTAATCAGTTTAACAAACAAACAAACACTGTTGATGACAATGACGGATCTACAGCCACTGAAGTTTTACATTTTTATTCAAACAACGATGAAAATAACAACAACAAAAAATGGAAATAAAAAATACTTTTTATAAAAGAAAACTAAAAACAAGTGCAAACCAAAAAAACATCCATTCCTTCCTCACTTCCCCTTTGGATTAATGGATAATAGTCCTCCATTGGTTTTCAAGTCTTGGACCTTCCCCTCTAAATGTTGGTCCTTTATGGCAGCTTTACACATCTTCGAGAAATGGAGAAGGGTTTCCCCCTTCTTCAGTGTTCCCCGGATGTCTTGGTAGATGCCCGGGTTCACGGCATGCAGTTCTGCAATTCCTGCAGTGTCGGCAATGGTTTTGCGGTCCACTCCTACCGCTCTGTAAGACGTTTTATTATTCCCCTTGTTTACCGCCTCAAGAACACGCTTGTAGCGGCTTATGGCGTCTTCTGGGGTCAGGACTGAAACAGAAAAAAAGACAAATATGTAACTATTTAACAACAGTACTTTGTTGTTGCCTATCCTAATGATGTCTGTAGTGCAGAAATCAGTTAGGATATGGGTTTATTTATTGATAATATTGTTGTACTAGTGCTATAGTGGTAGTGTAATCCTTACATACAAAATTGTGTAATGAATTGGTGTAGTGTAAAGGTATTACTAGTCTTGTAGCTTTGCTCAAAGTAATGTATACATGTTAGTTATTGTGTTTGGGGTGTGTACCTTTATATACAGAAGTTATGTTTGGGCAATCAGCTCTACTTTTATCCAATCA
The DNA here is from genome assembly GCF_902827115.2 of Pseudochaenichthys georgianus. Taxonomy (NCBI): domain Eukaryota; kingdom Metazoa; phylum Chordata; class Actinopteri; order Perciformes; family Channichthyidae; genus Pseudochaenichthys; species Pseudochaenichthys georgianus. Next base: position 24,226,450 of record NC_047524.1, read on the forward strand.
TGTTTAATAATGATAACTGATAAGACGATCCACAATGTGGATTTAATGCTCTATCGACATTGCCCCGTTTCTAATTTATAACGCATCAATATTGCCAAGTTTTAGCCTGGCATCCTCATGTCTCAGCAGCCTTTAAATGGAACAGTTTGGAGAATCTGCTCTCCCTGTTCTTTTATTCAAATCTGACACTGCAGGTTAATGTAAGCGTGCAGAGACCAGTTGTTTGGAAACAATGGTGTCGCTCTGAACAGAGCGACATCACAGCATGTTCTGTTTAACATTATAGGCCTACTTATATTCAGGGATACAAACACCTGTATGGTGAAATAAGAGAACTATTGGAAACAGAAAAAACAGCGTAATATACCATCTAACAAAGGACTGCGCTATAATGCGTCAATTAACTGGCTATTCTTTATAATATACGGATAGGAGACAGAGATGTTAAGTTACAAATAAAGGGTTTCTATTACTATGTAGATCAGGGGTGGGGAACTTTTTTCTCTCAAGGGCCATTTCAATTTTTACAACTTTCTCCAAGGGCCGTACAAATTATTGAACTCAATTTCTGCTTAAAAATTCTAAAATCACAGCCCATTCATTTCACCTTTCTTTCATGCTGTGCAAAGAAAAAGCAACCTCTTAATCCAGATATGTTACAATGACTCGCGCATGCATGCATACACGGTTGTGGCATGACCACCAAAACAGAAAGATATGGACACAAGATGTGTGCAAATTTGTTTTTAAATATTGAAGTTAAAAGCATCAATCTGGTGCACTTTGAGAGCAAAATGAAGAGATCAATGGATACATCTCTCAACACCCATATGAAACAGAACTGTAAGCAGATTACTCTTA